>NW_006159559.1:7828787-7837400 GCF_000334495.1 Tupaia belangeri chinensis
AAAGATAGAAGACTGAAAGCACAAAACAATAATCACTAAAATTTACTGTATTGTTTTATAAAAAAAAGAGAGTGCATGATTTCATATATTCACTTTGGCTAGGACATGTAGGAGCAAAATATACCAAGATATTCGTGGAAATATCCCTGGAATGCACTGGCAGGCATTTTCTTTTTCTTTTTTATGCTTCTCTTGGTTTTTTGAAATTTCTACAATAAACTGGTACTACTTTTATAGTTAGAAAACAGACACGTTCTTTGAAAATAGCCTTACATATATGTTCTAAAAGAAATGGATCATATGATGGCAAATTAAACACCTATTAGAAATTCAAACTATTAGCAATATACAGCTAAAGTTTACCAAAAAATAATCAAACCATACAAACATAATAGCTGACTTTTGCTTGGAACTATAAGATTCAGCAGATGTCATATTGGAATTTTAGTAAAGGGCATGATATGGTCTCCTGAGATTTTACTGACAAAGTGGATGTAAATGTGTTCGGATTGGAGAAGCTGCACTTGGTTGAGGAACAGAGCTGGAAGTCTGTAAGCAAGAGGAAGTAATGCCTTGATTAAGGGAAGGCTGTAATGAAAGAGCTATAGTATCCATCAGCCAGAAGCCTTGGGGAACAAAGACATAGCCTAGGTAGCCCTTGGAATATTTAAGATGGAAAAAGGCACTGGTGGGAAGGCAAAATGGGAAGATGTTATTGAGGGGTAGGTTAATTGTTATGACACACCTACCTTGTGCAAAGTATTGCTTTTTTAATCTTTGTTTTGTTATGCCATAGGCATGTGGCATATCAAGAGAGATAAAGAGAAAGCACTTCTTACCAACGCCTGGTCATGCTCCAAACCTTTTTCTTCCACTTTATCTCATCAGCATTCTGTTCTCCATTCCTCCTTAAAATTCTGGGCTTGTACACATCCTTGTTTTTCAAGCTGCTCAGGTTGGCACTGGAGCCCTGGTTGGCCATGGCCATGTAGGATTCAGTCTCCTCTGTGCAGGAGTTACCTGCTGTGCTAAGGAGCCAGTCCTGTGCAAAGTACCACGATAGTCTCTCATGTACTGTACTCTCTCACTCTGCATGTAATAACCCTACAAAGTGGGAATTCTTTCCAGTTAACAGGCAAGAGAGTTAAGAATGATAAGATGTTAAACATAGGGTACAGAAAATACATCGAATCCTTTATTTGGTTAAATGCAATTTGAAAAATAAAATCTATCCATCGTTGGTACTTAATAAGCACAAAGAAAATTAGAATCACCATGCTTAATGTTAACAGACACTATGTAACGTGGGGGAAAGAGGGTTTTAAACTTACTTTTAATTTTAAAAAGTTTCAGTGTAGGCTTCCCAGATTATGCTTAGTGATAAGGACACGGAGAGTGAGCCCCTCTGTTGACAAGTGTGGTGATGTCATACGGGAACGCTGTGTCTCTGTGCCAGAGAGTTACTCTAGTAAAGAGAGTAAGATCCACAGAGCACTGACACAGCACACGCGGAGGCCCGGCTTGCATGCGTCATAACATGTAAGAAACACATAAGCACTGGGAACCAGCAGTTAGCGTAATGGCTATGTCGCTGGACTCCCACGTAGTCGACCGCGGTTCGTGTCCCGGACCCGGTGGCTTAAAAAAACTCACGTGTAAGAAACACATAAGCACTTGGGGAAAGTGATGTGGCCTGATCTAAACAGAAGTGCGATAAACGTAAGGAAAAGAATTAAAAAATAAGTCAAATATCAACTAAAAAATAACTTCCCAATAGTAGAAACTATAAAAAACAAAAGATTTGTTCCCCAAGGAAATTCATGATTTGGGAAGACTTGATACTTGACTGAGTAAAGATGAAAGAATAACTAATGGAGAACAGCTCTGAATTTTATGATTGTGCATATTATATAGATTCGTTTGTAAATATACAGCTGAACAATGATGCCTCATTTATTCATCAGCATCAGGGGACAAACTGTTCCTTCCATAGAAGGCAGTTCCCCCAGATAAATGCAAGCCTCTCAATGGCCACAGATTTCCCCTTAATATCAGCTTCTTAAGGGAGAATTATTTAAAGTACTCAGATCCTTGCCTGCTGCTTCTCTTCTTGCTTCCTTCCTTTCTTTTTCTTTCTTGCTTTCTCATTCTTTCTTTTTCTTTTTTCTTTATCTTCATTTCTTTTCTCTCATTCTTTTTTCTTTCTTTCTATTTCTTTTTCTTTCTTTTCTCCTTTTTCTTTTCTTCCTTTCTTTCTTCCTCCTTGTCTCTTTCTTTCTTTTTCTCTCTTCTTTCTTTGTCTTTCTTTTTCTTCCCTTCTTTCTTTCTTTCTTTGTCTCTTTATTTCTTCTTTCTTTATTTTTTTTCTCTTTCTTTCTTTCTTTCTTTCTTTCTTTCTTTCTTTCTTTCTTTCTTTCTTTCTTTCTTTTCTTTTCTTTCTTCTTTTTTTCCTTGTTTTTTAGTGTTACCAGAGGGTGTGTGCCCTTGCTGGAGTGAGAGAAGGTGGGTGGGAAAATAAAAAACTACTCCTCATGGGGAAAGATCATGCTTCAATTTGTTTGCCTTCGTGTCTCCCTCCCTTTGGGATTCTAGACGCATGCACACACACCTGGCGTGTTTCTCAAGCAGTCGGCATGCACACACACCTGGCATGTTTCTCAAGCAGTCAAGTCTGGGACTCCAACAGCAAGGCTGACCATGTAAGATCCAGCTGCCTTTACTATTATTATGCCACCAGCTGGCCCCAGACTCTCACCATGTAAGATCCAGCTGCCTTTACTATTATGCCACCAGCTGGCCCGAGACTCAGAGCCTCTTAAACATCCCAATACAGATTTAGGATATGTGGTAGCAGAACCATGTGTGGAAAGGCCCTTGGGACGTGAGGTCAAGACAAACAGATTCCAGTTCTGCTCAGGGAGAAGATAGATGTGACCTAGAAGGACATTTTTCTCTCTGATCTGCATTTTAAAAAATATCTGAAAATAAAGTTACAGGAGAAAATGATCTTTAAAATTTCTTCTTTATCAAAATGCCTTAATTCTCGATATCTGCTGTCTTGTTGCAGCACACCCTCTTCAGCCAATAGGCTTACTAAGACTCCGTGCATGTGCTGACACTCCAAGGAATGAAAGGCGTGTGGCTGATAACACTTTTCCTCTCTCATGCTTAAGATAAATTACTTTCAGATTCACACATAAGTACCTAAAACTGAGGCTGCTGGAAGTCAGAATACCAGGTAAATGAGATGAAACCATATTCCTATGCAGGGAAAGGTAAAAAGCAACCATAGTTAATTACTGAAACTTTTTGATGTACAGGTGCCTTGTTAAGAACTTTCTTTTTTTCTTTTTAATGGTTAAGTTTTTCTTTTTAAGAATTATTTTATTTAACTTTATTTGTTTGAATTTGACCAAAGAGGGACAGAGTGAGAGAGAGAGAAGGAAAATGAGAAAGCAAGCCGACCGGTCCGGGACTTGAACCATGGTTGGCCACGTGGGAGTCCAGCACCCCTAACCACCATGCCACCTGCTGGCTCCAAAACTTTCTATATGTCTCTCATGCACTCTTCACAATTTCTTTATGAGAGAGGCATTATTATTACTTCCATTTTAAAGGTGAGGAAACTGAGGTTCAGAGAGATTGAGCAACATACATGCCCGTACTAGTTGCCTAGCACTTAAAGCAGCAGGTCCTGTTGTGGGGTCTATGTTGGTAATCATTACGCAACCCCTCTTCTGTACACGTAAAGTTATTTGGGGACTTAAGTTATATTGTGGCTTAAATATGTTTCTAATTCTTTCTCTATTTCCTACGATGTATATAGTTAATATTCTTGTGCATCACTCCTCATCTGCGTATCCAAAAGTGTTTTCCTATGAAAGGTAGTGAGAAGTTAAATATGTAGGTAAGGAAAATTTTCATATTTTGAAGTTATATTTATGATAATGAGAATTTACTTATTCCTTGTGTAATTAAATATAAGTATACTATTTAATTGCCAGAGGCCATGTGTGCTTTCCAGAGAGGGACAGAGAGAATGAGAGGGAGAAAGAGAATGAGAGGGATTTGGGGTGTGCATGCACCCATGCCCAGTGTGCTTTTCAAGTCAGTGGGGACAGGATTCAAAACACAATCAGTCATGTGGGATCTAGCTCCCTGAACTTCTAGACTGCAAAGTTGGCCCCATAACCATACTTTTAAAGAACTTTATTAAATTATAATTGACATACACTAAGCTGTACAATGTGATAAGTTTTGGCATGTGTATATACTTATAAAACCACTGTAGTCAAGAGCATGAACACATCGGTCCTAGAAGTGTTCTCTTGCCTGTACAATTCCTTCTTCTTACCTAGCTGCCCCTCCACTGGGAAAACACTGATGGCATCTCTTTGGCTATCAATTAATTTACACTTTCTAAAATTTTAAATAAATGGAGTCAGATGAATATACCTTATTTTGTTCTGGATTCTTTCACTCAGAAAGTTATTCTGGAATTCATCCATGTTGTTGTGTTTATCAATAGTTCTTTATTTTTTTAATTGTTAAATAGCTTTTTATTGCATGGATTCACCACAGTTTGATTATCCATTAAACCATTCACCTACTGATGGACCTCAGAATTGCGCAACTTTTGGGCTGTTACAAATAAGGTTACTACAAAAGTTTATTTGCTTTCATTTCTCTTTGGTAATTGCATAGAGCAGAGTAGCTGGCTCCTATAATAGGTGTAAATTTAACTTTTTAAAAAATTATTGTAGGGCAAAGGAATTTGCTCTCTTAAGTTTTGCTGAAAATCACCGACAATAGGCAAATGAATAAGAGAGAAGGCATTCAATTTTATTTAATGTATATGTATACAAATGGAAGCCTTCAGATTAAAGCTCCATAAGGTACAAGCGAAGCTATCTGTTTCGTGCCTAGGTTCTATGAAGAATGAACAGCTGTATAGAAAAGCAAGTGGACCAAAAGGGTATGCGCTGATGGAGATAGACCGAATGGGGACACCTCGTAGGGCCTGTCTGTTCAGACTCTTCTTGGCCCTTCTGTGCAGCATTCTTTCCTCCCTGGAATGGGTCAGGAACCCTCTGGAGTAAGAGTCTAATTTAAATCAGAGAATTTAATTTTTATTTTTTTAAAGAATTATTTATTTAATTTTATTATTATTATTATTTAATTTCCCATAGAGCATATGCACTCACCAGAGAGAGACAGAGAGAGAGAGAAGGAAAGTGAGAAAGCAAGCTGCCAGGTCCAGAACTCAAACCATGGTTGGCCACGTGGGAATCTAACACCTTAACCACCACACCACTGCTAGCCCCAAGTCAAAGAATTTCTATAAGGCCAATTCTTACACAGGAAGATGAGAGAAAATTAGAATAATAACTTTGGGCTTTCTAGTTGTCTTTGCAGAAAAGGGTTCTGGTTTTTATAGGCTACCTCATTGAAGAATGAAGGTGGAAAGACAGGAGGGCAAAAGATACCAACCCCAGGTGTCCTTTGTAGGAGGATTTGGGCCAGGGGGTGCTAAAGAACTTAATGAAGATTCAGAAGACGTCAATGGTTAGGGGATGATAGAGGAGATCCCGGGGTGCTGTATAGGCCTAACCTGCCCCAAAAAAGAGGAAAAGAGCAGGTCCTGAAAGTGTGGAGTGATGGAATGTAATCAGCTAGGTGGAGACAGAGATTGTATTTCAGGATAAAAACAAATGATGACTTAGCGCACGAGGTACTTACTAAGGACTAGCTGTCACGCCTCTGAGCAGTTGTTACTTGCTGCAGTGAGCAGAGCACAAAAGATGGGCAATGAGGGCAGAGAGGTGGACAGGCTTAGATTTGGTAAGACCTGTAGGCTAGGGGACAGATTTGAGTCGCTCATCTTACATCATGGAGATCATCACGTTGTTTAAGAAGGAATGTGACATGGTCGGATCTGAGCATCACAAAGCTGTTTTGGAAAGAGAATGTATTGTGAGGAGTCAAATTGGGGGAAATGAACTTGGTCTGGTAAAGAGGGGATCTAGCCAGTAAGAAAGTGTCTTCAGGCATAGAACCTCAGCTACCCTTTAATTTTTATTTTTTTAAAGAATTATTTATTTAATTTTATTATTATTATTATTTAATTTCCCATAGAGCATATGCACTCACCAGAGAGAGACAGAGAGAGAGAGAAGGAAAGTGAGAAAGCAAGCTGCCAGGTCCAGAACTCAAACCATGGTTGGCCACGTGGGAATCTAACACCTTAACCACCACACCACTGCTAGCCCCAAGTCAAAGAATTTCTATAAGGCCAATTCTTACACAGGAAGATGAGAGAAAATTAGAATAATAACTTTGGGCTTTCTAGTTGTCTTTGCAGAAAAGGGTTCTGGTTTTTATAGGCTACCTCATTGAAGAATGAAGGTGGAAAGACAGGAGGGCAAAAGATACCAACCCCAGGTGTCCTTTGTAGGAGGATTTGGGCCAGGGGGTGCTAAAGAACTTAATGAAGATTCAGAAGACGTCAATGGTTAGGGGATGATAGAGGAGATCCCGGGGTGCTGTATAGGCCTAACCTGCCCCAAAAAAGAGGAAAAGAGCAGGTCCTGAAAGTGTGGAGTGATGGAATGTAATCAGCTAGGTGGAGACAGAGATTGTATTTCAGGATAAAAACAAATGATGACTTAGCGCACGAGGTACTTACTAAGGACTAGCTGTCACGCCTCTGAGCAGTTGTTACTTGCTGCAGTGAGCAGAGCACAAAAGATGGGCAATGAGGGCAGAGAGGTGGACAGGCTTAGATTTGGTAAGACCTGTAGGCTAGGGGACAGATTTGAGTCGCTCATCTTACATCATGGAGATCATCACGTTGTTTAAGAAGGAATGTGACATGGTCGGATCTGAGCATCACAAAGCTGTTTTGGAAAGAGAATGTATTGTGAGGAGTCAAATTGGGGGAAATGAACTTGGGAACAGGTTTAATAACCAGGTGAGGGTCTAGAATAAAATAGTGGGGCTGGTACTGAAGAGGGGGCAGCAGACAGGTACAACTGACTTGGCTATGAGGAGTGAGAGATGGAGACAGAAACCAAGCTTCCTCCTGCGTGTGCCAGCCATCAGCTGCGTACACTCATGTAACAAATCTTATTCAGCACCCACCGTAAGTTAGGCTGTTAGAATAGGCTGAAGACGGACAGACAAGGAACTTACCTCATGAGTACTAGACTAGAGTCTAGAAGGGGTCACAAAAAAACTCACGGGAAAGGAAGAAGAGGAGGTCGAAAAGAAAGAGGAGGAGAAAGAAGTCTTCATGATTTTTTTTTAAATTTTATTTTTGAATGTGCCAGAGGGCACTTGATCTCTTGAGAGAAAAACAAAAGAGGAGAGGGTGAGAAAGCAACCACATGGGGGATGATCATGCTGCAATCCCTTCATTTCTTTTTCCTTTTCAAATTTTAGGCAAGGAGGCACATATGCCCAGTGTTTTACAAATCACCAGGTCAGGGACTCGAACTGCTCATGCAGCCATGTTCCATCCAGCCACCTTAATCACTGTGTCACTGGCTGACCAGAGTCCTTTTTAAGAAAGACATGGTACATTTGTTTCCACTTATACTGAGATTATATATGTATATCTAGTGTTACATAACATTATTTTTAAAGGACCTTGTCTTTCAGAAACCTTCCAAAATTTTTAAGTCTATTTAAAATATGTGTTTAGATAATATTTGACACGTTTCAATTATTACTTTATCACTGCCATTTTCACTTGTATTGCTTTTGTTTACTATAAAGTTTGTCAAACTGAAATATGACCATAAACAATAGGAATGGCAGGATATATAAGAGGTAAATTTTATAGAGAGCTATCTTTCTTTTTTAAAGAATTATTTGTTTTTTTATTTAACTTTATTATTTTCCAGTTTAACCAGAGAGAGACAGAGAGAGAGAGAAAGAGAGAAAGAGGGAAAGGGAGAATGCAAGCCACCATGTCCAGGACTCAGACTGTGGTCAGTCATGTGGAAGTCCAGGCCTTTAACCACCACGCCACCTGCTGGCCCCATGGACAGCTATCTTTTTAAAGCTTATCTTACACAGAAAAAGCCAGGAATCTGAGTGGGATTGATTCATACTGTTAATAATCCTAATTCTTGCCCTACTCAAGGAAACGCAGCATAATGTACATTACTGATTGTAAGAAGGATTAAATACAACACACAGAGTGACTCGGACATAGATTAAGCTTGAAAGCAATTTCTAAAGCTTTGTAAAATAAGGAAAGAGTTGGAAAACACAACTGATGAATTCTTGTAAAGCCTTCCTTGCAACTAGAAAATCTGCCCTTGAAGTAATATGATTAGGAATTGCAAATAATTCACAGGAGGAGGGCAATTTGAAACAGTTTTTTTTTTTTTTTTTTTTTTTTTTTTTTTTTTTTTTTTAGTACTGCAGCTATTCCAACTCAGAAAGGAAACTAAAACTTGAACAAAATATTGGAGGAAATCCCTCCCTTCTTCCACATAGCCCCTCCAATGCATCAAAACTATAAAGACTCATTTCTTATCACAGGGAAACTTAAACAGGACCCTAAAGTATGAACTTGTGATACTTTAGATGCCTCAAGGGTTCCCT
>NW_006159559.1:7837416-7900397 GCF_000334495.1 Tupaia belangeri chinensis
CCAGAGTACCAGGTAACATTTGCATCATTCAAGAAACTCACAAGGTAGGCCAAGGGTTATGGCAGAGGGTCCTCAAAGTAATTTTTAACTCGAAAATACTCATTAGCTCACACCTTTCCATTTCTCAGTATTTTGTGACCTAGCATATTCATAATATTTTTGAAAATGAAAAGCAACTGGACTTACCAATCTCAACAAGGACAAATCTCACAGATACTACGTTTAGGAAAAGGAGTCAGATGCAGGTAATTCATTCTTACCGCATAGCCCCACCTGCGGAAGCCCCAAACAGTTCAAGCTAACCTGCGGTGATAGTAATCAAACAGAGGTTGCTGGATGTGAAGTGAAAATTGAGTGGAAGAGGGTCACAGAGAAATTTTGTGATGAGAACATTTTACACCTTTTTTGAGTTGTTGGTACACAGACTAACACATTTTTTAGTTGTCTTCCAATTAAAAACAATCTGCGAATTTTGCTATATGTAGACAAGGCCTAATTTTTAAAGATTTATACTCATAAAAAGGTATGTCTTGCAAGACTCTAGAAGTATTTTGTCTCACGTTAATATACAGCATGAATTGCATCTAAGCAGGCTATAATTTCAGCCATTTTATATAAATGTCTATTTTCAAAAATTATAACAAGATATATGCCGAAATTGTTTTTTCTTACCTGCAGTCTTATATCCAAAATTTAGTAGCAAGCAGAATCATGTACTCTATATAACTCCCTATAAATGCTTACTTCCCATTGAGATATTATAAATAGCAAAAACTAGAAAGGGATTGTTTTTTAGTATCCAGTCTTACATCAGTTTGCTTATTCAGGGAATACTTTATGCTATGAGAACAATTTTATATTTTTCACTCAAATGCCATGTCTTTTATAAATTTACAAGCCCTGAGCATGCACGTATATTATATGCCCAGTGTCAAAATGAGACAGGTTGTTTGTAGCAAGGAAATAAGAGAGAGAGTCATAGATAAACAGGCGTTGAAGCACTGAAACAGACATGGATTGTTCAGACATGGATTGAGACAGAACTGTTCAGGCACATCATAATTCAGATGTGTTCTTATTCCATCTAAAATCAACAAGGTACAGAAAACTCCTCCCAGCTCTGTGAGGATGAAATATAATTTCACCGGTCTCAGGGGAGATTGACAAGTGGCACTCACAATGCCACCTCTTCCTTTGTTACCTATAGTCAACAATAGAACTAAATGGAGTGCCCAAATAAACATGACAAAACTCTAACTCTACGTACCAGAACTCTGTGTATTGGTGCTGGAGGCCTATTTTCCAAACCCTGAACATGAAGAAATTGCAGCTGAGAGGTCTTCTGCGTAATGAGAATCAATTCTGCTACCTGATAGGACCTAGAATAGACCAGAAAGGGACACATTTAAGAGCCATGGATAAGACCCAAAGTAGGGGGCCAGCAGTTAGCGTAATGGCTATGTCGCTGGACTCCCACGTAGATGACCGCGGTTCGAGTCCTGGACCCAGTGGCTTAAACTCATGCCGGGCGTGTGTGCGTGCGTGCCCAAGATCCTGAGAGGAGAATGGAGGAGAAGGGATTGCAGCATGGCCATCCCCCCAGGGGGTGATTTCTCGCTTTCTGTCTCTCTGTCTCTGTCTGTCTGGTGAGCGCACGTGCCCTGTAGCAAAAACTTCTCCAAAATAAAGACCCAAAGTAGGACAATCAAAGAATGTAAAGACAGGAATGAGGGCAGATGGGTAAACTGCTTCTAGCTAAGAACTTTAGCCTAGGCTCTTTTTTTTTAATATTTAATCACTGTGTATCATTATAGCATACCAAATGGATTTTCCCATTGTGAATACACTGCATCTGGGTCCAGTCACAGATACTACCACATACATTATAATCAACAGATTTCTTTCCATTTTAGGTCCCTTGAACGTTTTGCTTCTTTCTTCTCCTTTATTCCCTCCCTTTTACCCTCTTCCATCTCCCACCCTCCTCCTGCACTGTCTCAAGTATCATCATTGTTTTCCATTCTTTTTAGCTTCCTATCATTCAGTTTCTGCCCTGGAGTGCCGACATTAGGTAGGTATATATGGAGTGGGGACATACAATGACTCTCTTTCATAATCTGGCTTGCTTTGCTGAGCAGTAAATCTTTCATATTTGTCCACTTCCTATCAAATGCCAGGGTCTTATTGTTTTGTATGGTTGAGTAGTATTCGGTAGTGTATGTGCGTCACACATTTTCAATCCATTCATCTGTTTGTGGACATTTGGATTGGCTCCATATCTTAGCAATTGTGAATAGCCCAGGTTTTGATGGAAGATTTGGTTGTTAACTCCAAGTTAATACCATTGCTTGACACTTGATGATATCTATTACTCTATATAATTTATTTCATAGCATGAATTTTATCCTTCTTGCCTCAATTATTTTCTTATTTTTATAATATGCCTTGAACTGATATAATCACTACTTGCTGTCAGTAAGGTGACCTGCTTTGATAGCAATTTGCATTTACTATATTGGATCTCCAGGTAAGAACCTTTAAAAGAAAAGGTGAGATGGATCCAACCTCCATTGCTAGCAGCACATTTGCTCAGTATGTTCTTGGCTCTCTGAGCGGAAGGATACTGAAGAGTAAATTCATAAATATTTCCATCAGCAGGCTTTTGACCATTTTCTATTCCTATCTTGGTTAGTAGGGAAAAAAAAGTAAGCATAGCTTGTAAATGTATAATGGTACTTTTCTTCACTAACACCTAATGTTGTTTTGCTACATATGCATCTGTAGATGATGGTTTCGTATTAGCCGTTAAGCATATGTAAAATATGTACACCACTGCCTGTCCTTCCAAATAAAGACTAACTTGTCTTGAGTCGACTCAGGAGAAGCAGCACAAACAGGATGGCTTATAAAGTGTAAGACAACATCCAGAGGACAAAGTGTGTATGAAGGTTAACTGATTAATAAAACATGGCTGGCCTTGATTTCGTTTATAAGAAACTTAAGACATTTATCAACATCTGTCTGAACCCAGTTCCAGTCTCTTGGACTCTGTTGTGGATAAGCTGATTAATAAAAGATGATGCCTTAGGAAGGAAGCTTAGATCTTTGTAAGCAATGACAAAGGAAAAGGCAGGGCTGAATCTACATATGAAAGGAAATTGGGAAAGTAAACTAGTTTACCACTATATGCCTGGCTGCCACTTCCCTATAACATTTCATCCCCCTCATATTGGCTCAAGTCTGGAAAAATAAGAAAGAATTTCAAAAATTAAGTGTGGAATTAATTTACAAGACAGATTGTAGGGTTTTAGCGTTTTTTTTTTCTTTAAACTCTGTAATATAATCCAGTTCCCTCGTGGCTTCCTCCTTTCAGTGTTCTTAACTTTGCAGCTTTCTATGGTTTTCATTTGTATCCTTGATCTTTTAGTCTTTCCCTTCCTCTTGTGTAGAATAAAGCACCAGTGTTGAACAAGTTCTTCCCTGTGCCAAGTGACAGACCCGTTAAGCATTGCCCTCACATAAAAAAAAAAAAAAAAAAAAAAAATTCTCCCCTCACACTTGGTTCCTTGAGCCATCTTCAACTTAATGCTTTTAAATTATCTCTAGTCCCTTGGGGACTTCATTCACCGCCCATGACCAAGGATTTGAAGGTAAAACCAGATTGCAGATGTTCTAATGCATGGAAATAAACATCTCTGCCCAAACATCCTATTTTTTCTAGATGTCCAGGAGAAAAATCTTAACATATAACAGGAGGAAGGGATCTACAACTTCTAGGAGAAACCATAGGTTAGGATAGGAATTAAGACTCGTCATATTTCTCATGATTTATATGAAAACCAATGTTTTCTGAGATAGTAATTAAGGAAGCACACAGAACTAAAGTTACATGGTCAATATGTTTCATTATTAATGGACAAATAATAAACTTAAGAAAATTTTAAATTCTTTAGACCTAGCATTGTTATAGGATGTCAAAGCACTGATTGTGCTGAGTGTAGACTTCATTGTCCACAACTTGAATTTACGTTTTTTTCAGAGTCTAGATTGGAGATTGGGCAAGAATCCAAGCAGAAACTTTGAGGAGAACAATGAGCAGTGGTGGTTGGGGACAGGGGTTAATCTAGAATGTGGGTCAACTGAAGATGTGGCACACTCACATGTCACCTGGCCACCCCTAGTCATCTTAACTAACTAGATATTCAACAATTTCAATTGTTTGTGCTCTATAAAAATTTGGGGATCAAACTTACAATACACTAATGAAAACAGAAACAAAGGATAAGAAGAAAACAAAACAAAACAAAATATTGTGGCCTCCTGTTAGAAACTGAGGCCTGAGAATATTATGGTGTTTTGATTATCGTGTTGTAGGACTTGTCTCTGTGAGACCAGAAACTTTAATTTATATATAAAACTTTTATTTATACATAAATAAATTCAAAAGACATGAAGAAGCAGCAGCCAAAGTCTCACCAAGGGGATTTTAGAAATCATGATGCAAAACTGACTTATAAATCAATCTGAGGAGTCAGACAACTCCAGCGAGAGAGGAGGGTGGGAAGTTAGACTGCCAATGTCCATCATGGGGAGTTTCTGCTATTTCTGAGATCCTTATTCCCTGGTTAAATGCAAGTTGTCCAAGAATTCTTTTTTTTAAGATTGTGTTTTATAATTAAAAGCAGCCCTTCACACAAATCAGCAACTTACTATGCCAATCGTGAGAAAATAATAAAGATTAAGTAATTAAAATGAAGTGGTTAATAGTAGTTGCTTAGCCACTTCAGACTCATATATAATATATTTGTATGTATATGTATGTATATACTTACATAGATCTGTATGTCCATGGAGAGTTTTCAAAAAGTTCATGGGTAATGCAGATTCTGAAAACACTATCCAGGGGTTTCAAACATTTTTACTGCAAAATATGCTCAGACTTTAATTCCATTTTCCATGAACATTTTGAAGCCCCTTTTGTGTGTGGGTACATACGTGTATATGTACATGTATATACACTCACATACACAGAGAGAAACTAACATTACAGTTCATGCAAGTGTTACCTAAGCTTACCAGGGAGGGTGCCGATTCCCTGTCACTTACTCTGCAGAGGTATGTGTGTGTTCGCTGCTGAGCAGCTGCTGACAGGGGCTGGGGAACTGAGCCTGGTAAAGCTGCAGGAGGGCTGTGAAGGCACAACCTTTACTTCATGCAGGAAAAGTCACTATAAAAAGAGAATTGGACCGAAGCAAAGCCCAAGCAGGACTGTCCCGTAATGTCCAACATGTGGTGTTATTTAGGCTGAAACCCCCAGGGCCTGGGAAGGGAACTGCTGTTGCAATATTGTGATCTGCTGCGATTATCCCCATGGGGGTCAGAGCAGAGACCACACTCTTGTGGGTGAGAGGTCAGATCTACCCTGAAGGGAGGGCCGTTGTCATTCCCAGGAATTGTGGGAAGAGTTGGGTCCTGAGTCAGGAAATAGGGACTCAATATGGAGTCTTAAGCAGGGTATTCCTTGAAGGCAGAGAGATGCCACCTCAGAGGGTGTCAGTGTGGTTCCCGCTGGGTCAGAAGCAATTACGATTGCTCTGCGTGTCTGACTGCTCTGCGCTCCCAGGCCCCTGCCCACGGTACTACGCCAGGATCATCCGAGTCCCTTGCACCGTCACTTATTTCCAAGGGTCCCTGAGAGGCTGTGCCGCACGTCTGGCTTCAGGCAGGCAGCAAGCGGGCAGCGAAGAGGCTGCGCAGTACCAAGAATGACATGGGCTCTACTTCTCGCGACATTACCCACTAGCCTTGACCAAACCCCACTGCTCCGTCCATTTGGTTATCGACAAAAGAAGGAAAAGAAGACTGACTTTTTGTATTATTATTATTATTATTATTATTATAGGGATCTGATAAGGACGGCATGAGAGAAAGAATATGACTGATCAGAAAACTATATAACTATATAACGTTTTCTATTTACACACTTTCCTGCCTCAGGCCCTTCGTAAGAGCTGTTTCCTCTATCTGGAATGTTCGTCACCAAAATATCTTTTTTTTGTGTGTGTGTGTGTGTGTGTGTGAAGGGAGAGGTTTTTGCTATAGGGCAAGTGCGCTTGCCAAAAAGAGACAGAAAGACAAAAAGGGAGAAATGACCCCCTGGGGGGATGGCCACACTGCAATCCCTTCTCCTCCATTCTCCTCTCGGGATCTTGGGCACGCACGCACATGTCCTGGTGTGAGTTTAAGCCACCAGGTCCGGGACGCAAACCGCGATCGACTACATGGGAGTCCAGCAACATAGTCATTATGCCAACTGCTGGTCCCTCACCCAAATATCTTTTTTTTTTTTTTTTGAGAGGTTTTTGTTATAGGGCGCGTGCGCTCGCCAGACAGACAGAGAGAGACAGAGAGACAGAAAGCGAGAAATCACCCCCCAGGGAGGATGGCCACGCCGCAATCCCTTTCTCCTCCATTCTCCTCTCGGGATCTTGGGCACGCACGCACACGCGCCCGGCGTGAGTTTAAGCCACCGGGTCCGGGACTCGAACCGCAGTCGACTACGTGGGAGTCCAGCGACATAGCCATTACGCTAACTGCTGGTCCCTACCCAAATATCTTAATGGTTTACTTTTTTACCTTCTTCAAGTGCCTGCCAAATGTTTTTTTCAGAGGCCTTCCCCGGCTACTCTGTATGGTATAGCAATCTTCCAACGCCCCTGCTTTGGCGCTTGCCTCTCTTTGTATTATTTCCCTCCCTGGCCCTTCCCACCATCTGACATGCATATTAGACATTCTTTGACTCCATAAGGAAAGGGATTTTTGTCTGTTTTAGTCACTGCCATGTCCTTTGTGTCTCCAACAGTGTCTGACTCATAGTAGGCACTTGATAAACGTCGAAAGAATAAAAGAAGTAATTCATTGTGAGATAGTATCAGAGTTCCCTCATCTTCCACAATATAAATATGTTCCAAAGCTAAGCTAGAGAGGGATTATTCACTCATTGCTGGCAATGTACAAACTACTGACAGGCCTGTGATGGAAGTCAGAAATATCTCTAGGCTCATCGGCATTTTCCCTGGCCTGGCTAATTTGAAGTATGACTATGACAGCCTCCAATTTATATTTGGCTATTTCCTCTGTTTTTCAAGCCATGGGGTCTTGAGCACAAAAATTGCATCTCTAGGCAACTACTCAAGGTTCCCTATGAACAAAGTTTCCCTGCAGGTCTAATAAAAAGATAACAGAAGCAAAGCATATTAACTTTCTCTTTCACAGTTTTATTTTCTTCAGTCTTGTTGCCTGAGTTTCTCTGTCTTCCTCCAGATTTCTTTGGGATTCTTGGCTGCTCCAGTTAGCTTTTCAAATACAATGGAATGTTCATGGAACGTTCACAGACGATAGTTTATTTTTCAAGATAACATCCAGAACCACTACCTTTTTTTTCTTTTTTTTTAGAGCTTTTTGCCTTAGGGCACATGCGTTCACCAGAGAGAAAGAGACACACAGGGTGAGAGGGAAAGTGAGAAATCACGCCCCTCCCCCTGGGGGGACAGACCCTTTGCAATCCCTTCTCCATTCTCCTCCCAGGATCTTGGGCATGTACGCAGATGTGCCTGGTGTGATTTTGAAGCCAGTGGGTCTGGGACACGCTGCAATCCCTTCTCCATTCTCCTCCCAGGATCTTGGGCACAAACGCAGAAGTGTTTGGTGTGATTTTGAAGCGTGGGTCTGGGATTGGAATCGCAATTGGCCCAGTGGGAGTCCAGCATCATGCCCTCTTCTGGTTCCCATCCAAGCCTTCTTAAACTTAGTTTTCTTGAGAGGTAAAGGGCCCTGTCCTGCTGCTCTGGTCCCTGTCACCTCTAGGATCATCTCCTTGCCCCACTAGTGCCATTCCAGCTACACCGGCCTCCCTGAACACACCAGGCCTAGTCCTGCCTCAGGCCTTTGCCCTGCCATTCCTCTGCCTGGAGCTCTCTTCCTCTATACCCGTGCTTCGCTCATTCTCTCTTCTTTCAAAAACGGTATCAGTTTTACCTTCCCAGTGAGGCCACAGCTGACCATCTGTGTAATTTTGCACCCTGCTCCTCCTCTTGTCTTAGAGCCTGCTCCCCAAATCTCTCTTCCCACTTTCTCTTTTTTTCATAGCATTTGCTTTGCCATTTTCTAGTTCACTCTGTAATTTACATTTTACTCACATTTATTGTTTATTGCCCAACTCCTTTCTTCTAGAATCACTTTTATTTTTTTCCTACTTAGTACTTTAAGGATCTAGAACAGAGCAAGGCACAGAGAAGGTGGTCAATCTATATTGTTAATTAAATGAGATGACTTTAAACATGATCAGATGTTGTGGATATTGCTGGCTTTACTTGCCCTGATCAGTCATTTTAGGCAATCTGAAATCTTAATTACTTAGGAAATTTTGTATGTGACCTCTAATTTGGTTCTGTTTCTATCGTAGGAACATTAGGCTACGTGACCACTACTTCCATTACACCGACATGACCTGTGAGACTCACACGGTCAGATTCTCAGTGCGAGATGAGAGACCATCCTGAGTACATTAGTAACACGATTGCCTGAGGTCAGGAGCCGACTGAGGCTGTGGGTGGTTCCAAGTGTTGGGACCTGGTGGGGGAGCCTGTTTCTCTCTCTCTATCGCTTCCCTCCCCCCTTTCTCTCTTGTGAAAGAGAATAAAATAAAACAAACAAACAAAAAGCCCATTCGGAATTAGGTTGCTGTAGTTCTGGACAAGAGGCCTATAGAAATGAGTAAGACATAGTCTAATTTCAAAAGGATGGACATAAATGTGAATAAATAAATTATAACTCAGTATTATGAGTAATAGTGGACACAGATTCAAAGCAGAGCTAGACTAGTGGGAAGAAATCAGAATCTCAATGTGGAATAGGAGAAGGTTATGAAGACAGCCTTCCTGGAAGAGGTGATTTTTAAGATGAACAGTTTTTCATGATGAAGCAAACTTGTATGGACTTACAGAGTAAAGAAGGTCATTCCAGGCAGAGGGAACAGCATTAGCGAAGTTATCAAACACTATGGTACTTACAGGTATTTATAAATCCACATTATTGCATAGCAAAATACAAAATAGTTCATTCTTTTTGAAAAAATATGAACTATAACAGTGATAATAATAATAGCCTATATACAGAGTGTTTACTATGTATCAGGCAGCTTCTTAAGTCTTTAAACGTTATCACATTTAAGCTTTCCTACAACCGTAACCATAGATGCGATTATAATTTCCATTTTATAAATAAGGAAACTTAGGCACAGAGAGACCACTATGTACGATGATCATTACCACACAGGCTCTAAGATAATAGGTTTCCTTTATTTTTCTTAAATTAAAGTAAGGGGGGACCAGCAGTTGGTGTAATGGCTATGTCGCTGGACTCCCACGTAGTTGACCGCAGTTTGAGTTTCAGACCCGGTGGCTTAAACTCATGCCAGGTGCGTGTGCATGCGTGCCCAAGATCCTGAGAGGAGAATGGAGGAGAAGGGATTGTGGTGTGGCCATCCCCCCTGGGGGGTGATTTCTTGCTTTCTGTCTCTCTGTCTCTCTCTGTCTTTCTGGCGAGCATACACATCATATAGCAAAGACTTCTCAAAAAGGAAAAAAAAAGTAAAGTAAAGTAAGGTAGTAACTAAATCAAGAAGTCTTCTGGTCTAGTTGAATCCAGACCTAGTATACTCAGAGGAGAACAAGAAAATAATTGATGGCTAAAGGAGAAAGGATTTTTTAAAGTCTTAAAAATGGGATGAGCAGGCGGCATAATGGATATATCGCTGGACTCCATGTAGCCAGCCATGGTTTGCCCAAAGTCCTGAGAGAATGGAGGAGAAGGGATTACGACATGGCCATCCTCCCTGGGGGGTGATTTCTCGCTTTCTATCTCTGTCTCTCAGGGGAGTGCACATACCCTATAGCAAAAAATCTCTCTTTAAAAAAAAAAAAACATAAAAAAGTCTTTGAAATTAGTGTTAATTAAAGTAAAACTACTGGGTTTGTTGTTTTTGTTGTTTTCATAGCATGTAAGGATTTTTAATGCACATAAATAAGAGCAAATACTACGTAGGTGACTCTTGAGGCAAAAAGAGTATGAAAAGTGGAGATAGTATGCTGTTTAATATTTTACAGAAAGTTATATTAAAACTTTATAAAGGCCCACTGGATATTTATTTCCCCTCCTCTAGCAACAGTCTTAAATAAATATAATTACTTTTGGACAATAAAGTGCTTCAACATCGTATACTGAAAACCAATAAAAAACACCAGTCACTTGGAAGTGTTCCTGTTTGGAGGCCGACCTGGCCCTTACACAGTGGAGTCAGAAGGTGAAAGGTTAAAAGTGCGTCTTGGATTTTAGACTGAACATAAACTGTAGACGGAGGATATATATTTTTTTAAAGCCCAAAGTAATTTTCTTTCACTTTTAGAAACGTTCATTAGCCACACTTACAGCGGACAGCCTAGAGGACCCAAGTCAATTAGGGACACTCCGTGTGTTAAGTCTTCCAAGCCGAAGGCTGCATGCCCCTCGTGGTTATAGGTGGTGTACTCTGGATAAAATCTCTTTGCAAGGAACAATAAAAGGTTGAATAATGCAGACCATGAGCCTAGGATTGATGTAATAAAAGAAGTTCTCAATATTTTGGCGCTTCCCTTCTGATGTAAAGTGTGTGTTATTCTCATTTTGTGGGCAATGGCCAAGTGGAATAAGAGAAGCATGTGTTAATCCACTGCTGGGCTGAAGTGACAGTAAAAAGCATTTGCTGCATTTCCCATTTGGATTCTGTCACCCCTTTGATTCACACCTCTTTTTTCCAGATGAGATCTCTGCCATAGTGTTTACATGGCACGACTCTGTTCAGTTCACACAGTAAGTACAGTCTGCTGCATCTTGCAGCTATTCTCACCCCTAGAGATAAAAATGGCAGCAGCGGATAATTGCGTTCTAAAATTTAAAGTCTGCCGTCCCATTAGGACCTTTTCGTAATGAGTTCTTGCTTCTTTGCTTTTAATACCACCAACGTTTCCACTTAAAAGGTAAGTGTCTCTTGACAGCAGCATACTCCCTACTCATGTACAATGGCCTTCTACGCAAACATTTCTAGGGAAATGGTATACGTTTTTGTAATCAAAATACTTGCATATTTGTTTATTACAGGGGTTGGCAAACTATGGTCTGTGGGTCAAATCCAGCCTGCCACCTGCTTTTGGTAAATAAGGTGTTAGCGGAGCCCAGCCGCGTTCGTTACTTGTTGTCCAAGGTTGCTTACATGCGACGGTCATAGGAATTGAGTAATGGCAACAGAGGCTGCTATGACCCACAAAGCCTAAACTACTTCATCTTTGTCCTTTTGTAGGGAATGTTTGCCAACCTTTAATTTAAAAGATCCTGTGTTCTCTTATAACCTTGTAGCTAATATGTGTTGCATTCTTGTCATTTTCTACCTAAGATGAATTCTAATTCAATTATTACCAACAGCCCAAGAAGTAAGTTTGGATAAGGAAACACAAAAAGAATCAGCCTTTTTTTCCTGGGCTTAAGGGTACAATGATGAAAAAGGACAGATGCAGAGTCCCCCTTTAAAAAGTTTATAGTCTAGAGAGAATAAACAGACAAAATAATTACGGTACAAGGTAATCAATCTCAAATAGGAGAAGTGCAACTTCTGTGAAGCAAACAGGGTCCTCTTAGGACTTAAAAGAAGGTGACGGAGTGGCTTTTCAGTTTGGGAATTAAGAGATGAGTAATTAACCATGACAGGTGCTGGGTGTGCATGTTGAGAGAGAGGATGGCAGGATGGAGTCAGCAAAACAAACAAAGCGAGGAGCACAAGTGAAGGTCCATAGATTAGAGAGTTTAGGACACCAGGAAGAGCACACATCACATGACCCAAGAGTAGAGTGTGATGGAGAAAAGCAAGAGGTGTGTGCGGCTGCCCGGATGTGGAGCACTTTGTCTGAGTCCATGGGAAGCCCTCAAAGGGCGATACTGAGGGCTTAGAGATGTTCAGATACTTCATTTCAGAGACTATCATTCTGACTGTAAGTAAGGACTGATCAGAACATTTAGAAAGAGAAGCGGTTTGGGGCCAGCAGGTGGAATGGTGGTAGAGGCATTGGACTCCCACATCATTGTGTGCAGTTTGAGTCCCAGACCTGGAGGCTTGCTTTCTCACTTTCCCTCTCTTTTTCTCTGCCTCTCTTAGGTGAGCTCACATGATCAATAGCAAATTTAAAAATAATAATGATAAGTAAAATTAAATAAATAATTTTGAAAAAAGAAAGGGAAGCAGTTAAAAAGTAAAACTGGTTGAAATCCAGGTGAGAGGTATTGGTGGATTGAATTAGATGGATGGTGGTAGGGATAGAAAACAGTGGACTTGAAGAGCTATTTCAGAGAGAGAATTAACGTGTGTGTGTGTGTGTGTGTGTGTGTGTGTGTGTGTGCTTTTAAATTTTTTTTAGTTTCTTTCTCTCTCCTTTTTTCTCTTTCTTTCATGAGCAAGCAAGAGAGAAACCGATACTGAGACAGAGTGAGGGACAGCATTCCCAAAAGTCCTGATAATGTGATCCACCCTCAACTTCAGCCAACCGTAATCATGGGCATATGTGTGCCCAGGGTTCTCAGGGGGGGTCTCTGGACATGAACCTGGAAACCTCCCATGCAGTCGGCCTCAGAGAGTGTGGCATTTTGCCACTGAACCACCACTTGGGGGGGGGGCTAAATTGACCAGTTTTATTGACTAACTAGATGTGGGAAGAGAGGGAAGGGAGAATTCAAGAATAATTTGAGATTTCTGGCTTGGGCAGCTTTATGAACAATGATGTCATTCGAAAAACCCAAAGGGAGTGGGAGTGTGAAAGAAGATGATGGCGCCCACTGGAACATGCTGACTTGAGGAGTCTGGGACACGTCCGGATGAAGAGCACCAATGATGGTGGATATTTGACCCCGAAGCTCAAGAGGAGTTTGGGCTGTGGATAAGTCTTGGGTCATTAGTGTCAGGGAGGTAATGGAAACCAAAGTGTGGATGAGCTCATCTAAGAAGACCAGGCAGAATTAGGAGAGAAGACAGCAATCCAAGCAATCTGAACTTTTTGAGGAACTTCTACAAAAGGGAAGACACAGGTGGACCCAGAAGGAAGGTTCAGAGAGGCAGAAGAAAAGGATAGAATATGGCCCCAGAAGCAAAAGGAAAAATGTGTTTCAAAGAGTCGAAAGGGTTCAGCTGCAGAGACATCACATACAATAATCACAGAGTATCCATTAGATTTAGCAATAATAATATCATGGACCTCAACAGAATCACTCATAGTTGTTAAGTTGGTAATGATTCCATTATAATAATAATCTCGAACTTGGCCCAGCCACGGTGGCATAGGCAACAGCACACAGCTCTGCAATGCTAGAGCTACACGGGAGACTGGGATTTGGATTCTGGGTCCACCTAAAACATGCTGGGCACATGCTTGCACATCCATGATCCTGAGCATGGCTGAATAGCTAGGGCAGATATGTTTGGGGAGGGACGTGGATCACAGAATGATAAGACTTTGTCAGGAGTGCCTTTCTCCCTCAAAACAAACTTTAAAAAATATTGATGTGGAGCCTTATAAGTCTGCAGAGAATATTTTGCGTGTAACTTCTCATTTCATGCTCACCACAAGCTTATTAATTAGATGTGACAGCTTCCATTGTTAGAGGACAGAGAGCTTGCAAGAGGTCAACTAACTCTCAAGTTGGAATTTTTGATAAAGGGGACAATTAGAAGAAGTGCTTGTTGAACACTTTCCATTTTGTGATAATATAACAATGACAATAGAAGATGAACATTTTTAGACCACCAGTGTAAGGGGTTATTTATTTGTTTTTTTAAGAGAGAGATTTTTGCTACAGGGTGCATGTGCTTGCCAGAGAGACAGAATGTGAGAAATCACCCCCCAGGGGGAATGGCCACATTGCAATCTCTTCTCCTCCATTCTCCTCTTGGGATCTTGGGCATGCATGCACACGCATCCCATGTGAGTTTTAAGCCATCGAGTCTGGAACTCAAACCATGATCATCTATGTGAGAATCTAGCCATGTAATCATTACACCATCTGCTGGTCCCTTGCAATGTGAGTTTTTATAAATTCAATTTAAGGGAAGTCCAGAGAAATGAGGTAACTTGTCCAAGCTCACACAGTAAAAAGTAGCAGACTGGGGCTTTGAATTCAGATGGATTCTGAAGTTCATATTCTTTTCACTATCAAGGACTACTTCACCAAATGTTCAAATTTTTGGCAAATAAAATTTTTAAAAATTCTTAAAAAGCAATATATGCTATTAAAAGTATTTACATGAATCTAATTTTGAAACCAGAATGATCTTTTTCCTTGTCTATGTTGTAATTAAGAAGGAAATACATTTGAAATATTCTATTCAGTTGCATAGGAATTGCATATTGAAGATAAAGCAATTTCTAGTAAAATTTTGGCCACAGAATTTTGTGATGTGTATACTGTACTGAATCCAGAGATAGAGGTGAGCACCATGAAGTAAAGAAGGGAAGAATCGGGCCAGTTGGTGGTGTGGTGGTTAAGTGACTTGATCCCACATGGCAACGGTGCAGTTCACATTCAGGACCCAGCAGCTTGAAAAACACGTCAGGCACATATATGTGCATGCCCAAAATCCCAAGAGGAGCATGGAGGAGAAAGGGTCATGGTGTGGCCGCTTCCCCAGGGAGTGCTCTCTCACTTTCTCTCCTCTTTCTCTCTCCCTCTCTTTCTTTGGTAAGTATGTGTGCCCTAATGGGAAAAACTAATAAATAAGCAACTAAATAAATAAAATGAAGGGGAGAATTTTGACTTTTTTTGGAGAACTTTTCAAAGAAAAATTTACTTCTAACATGGTGGCTTAGACAAATCTTCTAAATCTCTTTCTTCCAGTTGACGAATATTTTCTGGACATTTTAGTCCTAGTATTGAAGCTGTAAGTGCCTGCATTCCATTTCCACTATAGCAATGGTAAAAACAAACTATGCTGTAGCTTATATATATATTTTTTTTTCTTTTAATAAACTGAAGAGTTGATGTTAAAAGTAAGTTAGGAGTTAAGTAGTGGGTATATAAAATTCATTGCACAATTCTTTAATTTTTCTGTATGTTTAAAAATTTCCTAATAAAATGTTAATTAAAACATTAGGAAGGAAGAAAAGAAAAAGCACCACATCATGAGTAATGTAATAAGCTCCAGTCCCAGGAAAGAAAACTTATGAATACAGCTGAAACACCCCACCACGAAATGCTCAATTAGACTTCATTCCAAGAATTACTGTTGAGTTAGTTTATGAGAAAGCTTAGATCCAGATAGAACTCAAATAGAGTTGATTTCTGTTAATTAATTTGTCTCCATAACAAAGTTACTGAAGTTTTCACATTTCTCTAATTTTATTTCCATTTCCAGTTGAGCTCCATGACCAGGAAACTATAAAAGGCATGGCACTGGTTTATAGACATTTTAGAATATAAATTGAATTTATAGTTATTAAATGAGTTATTATATGAGCTAATTATAAAACAGACTGATTTTGTCATTTTATTTTTTAATTCAGGAAGTGAGGTCATCTTACAACCTAAAGTTTGGAGAAAAGAAAAACTAAGGAAATATCCAATCCTTCTTCCAAACTACAATGATTATAGTTTTAATATTTTCCTGGTCTGTTTGTTTTCTAAAAATGCTTTCAAATGGTTGTAAACATAGAGCTTTAGAGCCTGCTTTTTTCATTTTAACGTTATGTGTGTTTCTCCATGCGTACATATTTAACATATTAAAGATTGCATAACCTTTTCCCATTAGAAACAGCACTGTGATGAATCTTGAACTGAATGGCTTATTTTACATTTTGGATTGAATCGCCAGAAGTGGGATTACTAGGTTAAAGAGCATAACATTTCAATGGCTCTGTGTATTAGTAAATTGCTTTCCAAAAGTGTTGTACTAATTTATACTGTAACTGTAATGTAAAAATGTATCTTGGCCAACACCATTATAACATTTCAGTGTTTGCAAATTTAATAGTGCTAAGGATTGTACCTTTGGATTTATCTTTCTGTAAAATATTTAAGAACAACCTCCTTCTGTCCACCATGGAATTGACAAGTAGAAAGTATGATTGATTGGATTTCATGACCTTTCTGGTTATGATTGTTTTTCCCCAACACCCACCATAGCAAATGAAGAATCCTGGCTCTTGTCTTCAAAGTCCTGGAGCAATTCTATGTCTCCTTCTCTACCCTAAGTTTCCCTGTGAAGATTTACCTGGGATACTTGGTAGACACATACACAGAGGCCCTAAGCCCTACTAAAGACCCCACAGTTAGGAATGCGAGAGTGAAGCCTCACGTTTATTTACTTTTTCTCATATTTATTTTTTCTTGGATCCCCTTGGCTTCCTTCTTTTAAGAACTTTTATGCCAGAAATAGACTATACTGAAAGTTCATTTAGGAAAGTAGTTTCCCTAGAAAGTCTGCATACATTAAATAAAAAAATTTATTTTCTATTTAGTATTAAAGTAATAATGTGGCTAAAAGTGAATGACGCTGCCTTTTCCATCTGCAAATAAATAATTTCGCACTTCACCAAGTGTGTTTGCATGTGTGTCTCTGGTCCCTGTTGCTGGAGAAAGAAGCGGAGCTTTCCAAGGAGGGGCACCCCAGATGGCTGGCTATATGCTCCCGCTCTAGGCAAACTGACTTGCCCTGCAGAGAGTAATGGAAAATCTATGTGGAGAAAGTGGATAGATGTGCTGAAGGCCGCACGTGGGGTCTCTGTAAGCCAAGGAAGCCTGATGGGGAAATTGTGAATTTACTGGGTCTTGCAGGGGTCTCAAAATTCTTGAGATTAACCTAAATAAAACATTTTCTCACTTCTGTTGTGAAGGCTATTACAATCACAGACTAATGAGGCCAAAAAAGCCCTCGTCTTGTTGCATAATAATTATAATACTGATGATGACATGTATGATACTTTCTGAGTACCTCTCATGGGTTTGGTGGGTGCTAAGTTTTCTATCACATGGATTTTACTGAACTTTCATGGCAACCCCCCATGAGGCAGGTACCATGGTGATTCTTACCTTTTATAGATGAGACTCAGAGAGATTAACAAATTATTCTGAGGGCTCAGAAGGTAACATAGAAGTAAAACTCGATGCTCTGCAAGACTGACATGCATGAGAAGGTTCCAGGTTCATGTTTGGAGGCCTCTCTAAGTATATGGACATATGCGTGTCCATGATCCGGGATCGACTGAGACTGGAAGTGTTCATGGGATCAAGACCCTATTGAGGATGCTGTCTCTCCCTTTTTCTGTCTCTTTCTCTCTAGCTCATAAAAAAATATACTTTGAAAAAATAAATAAATACTCCTGAAATTATATGTCAAGTATATCCTGGTACTTTGCTGGCTGTTTTTCCCATTCAGGAGTGTAGGCTCCCCAAAGTCAGCAGTCTGTAAGGTTTAGAACTCACAGGAGGGGAAGCGAGTAGGTAGCATGGTGGTTAAGGCACTAGACTCCCACATGGTCAACTGCGGATTAAAACTCCGCACCGGGGGCATGTGCATGTGTGCTCAGAGTCAGTAAACAATATTGTTTCTATTCCATTGAGATAAGCATATTTTAAACTACTAACTTGGAGGCATTTTGTAAGGTCAACTCTTGGCCAAAATGATTGAGCAGATCATGTCATACTTCTGCTACTGATGAGTTGAGGCACATTGTCGATCTAAAATGATATGTATGGTGAGGTCTTAGGAAGTCCCCCAGAGGCCTGATGCGGTGTACTCCCAACACACGTTTTCTCAACTTAAATTACGTATTTTGGTTTTGATTCTTAATTTCCTATAAAAAGCTTCTATCCTGACACTGGATGACAGCAAGTGAGCAAAAACTCTGACAAACCTACCCAAGCTAGCTGGGTGCTGGCAGTCCCCTCCCAGCGTCCCCAGGCAGAGAATCGTTCTACTCCTATTCTGCTCTCCAGCATGGAACAGTGCTGACCTTGGGGTGCTAAACCTACATTTCTGAGCTCCACCAGCAGGCTAAGTGATAGAGCAAGGAAGTTTTTATGGCTCTGCTGGTTTGACAGACACTTGAGGAAACAGCTACATGTCCACACCGCATCCTTTCATGAAGGCTTAAACCTTCACTGGCTGGAAAGGCAGCCCAGGAGACTCTCCCTAGGGCTGTTTTTGTTTTTGTTCAGTCCCCCCCCCCCCCAGCGTCGTGGGCCGTTACCGCCCCCCCCCCAGAGGTCGTGTGTGCTTGCCAGAAAGAGAGGAGTGAGGAGTGAGAAATCACTACCCAGGAGGGATGGCCACACTGTAATCCCTTCTCTATTCTTCTCTTGGGATTTTGGGCTCACACGCACATGTACCTGGCAGGAGTTTCAAGCTGCCAGGTATGGGATTTAAACCATGCTCAATGATATGGCAGTCAAGCACCTTAATCACCATGCCACCTGCTGGTCCCCCCTCCAGGCTTTTATGTAGCTAGTCTTCTCTCACGTGGGACTGGGATGCTAATAAAGACTTAAAATACTAAGGAGTCTGGCTTTCTTTGCATGAAACAGAATAAAAGGTATGTCTTAAAAGAAAGAAAAAAATGAAATAAGATGAAATTTTAAGCCAATAAGATGATGTAAAGTATCCTCCCCCTCCTTTTTTATAAGCTCTCATGGGATTTGTAAAGATTATTTAAAGAAGCTCTCTCTTACATGTTTGTCAAAAGTTTCTGTTCTCCCAGATCAACTCTTTAAAGCCTGGAAATCAATTGCCTTCCCTGAATTATGACAAGACCTTGAGTTTACACTTCCAAGCAAACCCAAAGGAGGCTTTCCTGCTTTCTGTTGTGACTGATCAGAGGTACAATGGCTTAGGTGAGGCTGGTTGCTTTTCCTGCCAAGTTTAGCTTAATCCATATTTTGAGGGTAATTAATTGCTAAACTATTTTTTAATGTATTTTTTATTTAATTTTTTTTAAGGAGAGGTTTTTCGCTATAGGGCGTGTACACTTGCCAGACAGACAGAGAGAAACAGAGAGACAGAAAGTGAGAAATCACCCCCCAGGGGGGATGGCCACGCCGCAATCCCTTCTCCTCCATTCTCCTCGCGGGATCTTGTGCGTGCCCGGCGTGATTTTTAAGCCACCGGGTCCGTGACGCGAACCGCAGTCAACTATGTGGGAGTCCAGTGACATAGCCATTACACTAACTGCTGGTCCCGATTGCTAAACTATTAATGAGACAGAAAAAAAAAAGTTAATTAAAAATAAAAAAACTGAAAAAGAGATCCATTAATCAAGTTCCTAGAACACTTACCAATATATGCAGCCAGGGCAGGCCTGACTCCTTCAGTTCAGCCCTCTCTCATCTTTCCCCCGCTCTTTATCAGTCCTTTACATACTCATTTCTCCTATCTCTTACACTCCCCATCTCCAATTTCTGAATTTAGAAATGACTAAAGTTTATCTTGATCCTCTGCATATGACCAAGAAGAGAAAATGACACACTGGAGACTGGAACATGCAGAGAAGAATGAAAGAACAGTGCCAGAAAGTGAAATCATCGGAGTGAGTCTCTCTGCACGTCCACATGTATCACCATGCTGGTCGTGTAGAATGCAAGCAGCATTTGTGAACATCTTCCTGAAACGCTTTCCAAACATCCCCTACATTTTCACACACAAAATACACTGAATGAACCCCAGATATTTACTTTACTTTTACATTTTTTTCTACTTCATATTTTATTCCATTTTACTATGAATTTGGGCATTGAATGGATGTTAAAAGCCCACACTCTTCTTCCAGTTTTTGAGCAAAACCATGCTGTCAGACAGTCCTGCCTGTAGCCATGGACCATATCATGTCAGAGCTACAACATGAAGGCTTAATGCTTTGCAAATTTTAATTTTTTTCTACTACATAAGAAAGTCTCTTGGGACCAGCAGTTGGCATAATGGCTATGTTTCTAGACTCTCATGTAGTCGACTGTGATTCAAGCCCTGGAGCTGGTGGCTTAAACTCAAGCCAGGCACATGTGCATGCGTGCCCAAGATCCCGAGGGGAGAATGAAGGAGAAGGTATTGCGTGGCCACTCCCCCTGGGGGGTGATTTCTCACTTTCTGTCTCTCTGTTTCTCTCTGTCTTTCTTGCAAGCACACGTGCCCTAGAGCAAAAACCACTCCAAAAAAAAGTTATAAAAAAAAGTCTTTTATTCTTCTTACAATATTTCTTTAATTAAAAAAAAAAAAAAAAGATTTGTCAGAGGGCACGTGCATATGCCAGAAAGAGACAGATTGGAAGAAGGAGAAAGCATCCCCATGGGGCATGGTCAGGCTGCCATCGCTTCGCCTCCATTTTCCCCTTTTTTTTGGATTTTGGGCATGCATTCACACGTGCCTGGCAAAGTTTTCAAGCTGCCAGGTCTGAGATTCAAACTGTGTGGTCAGACTTTTGGGGTCTGGTTCCCTTAAGCAGTAGGCTGTCGTGCTTGCCCAGGATCTTTCGTTTTGAAAATAAACTTGTTTTTCTGATTTTTTTATTTGGAAGTCCATTTATTCCAAATATCTCTTTTCTTCAACATTTTTCTCTGTTCTCTCTCTTAACCTGCCTGGTATTTCAGCCTTTTAATTCTTCTGATTGTTCCCCAGTACACACCTCCGCTCTCAGCATTCATAACCCACTTGTGTCTTCACTGTTTCCTTTTCTCAGTATTTACTTGTGTCTCACTCCCATTTCTCTTTATTCTTTTTAAGCTTTTCCCCATAACATCTCCTTTTCTGCTTACACCCTTTTTCATCTTCTATCTTTTTTTTTTTTGTTGTTATTCTCCAATTCCATGTTTCCGGCGCCTTCCTTACTTTTTATCGTCCACCTTTTAATTCTCTTTCACCGTGACCCCTTTGTCTCAGTGCACTTTCAACACAGCAGTGAAAGACGTGTGAGTTCCTGTGTGTGTGTGTGTGTGTGTGTGTGTGTGTGTGTGTGTGCCTAAACCCAAACTCCTTGAAACAAGAGTGATGAGAAGGTAGGGATAATAGTGAGGAAGACACCAATGACTGTGTGCGTAGAAAGAGAAAGACTGCTTATTTCCATTCCTGGGGACCTTAATTTAAAATGTTCTTTTCTGGTGCCCATTTAATGAGTACAAGTCATGTGCACATGTTTCCTATATAAAAGTATCCTGAATCAGCATTACATGTGTGAAATGTTTCAACTTTCCTAAAATATCCTAAAATTTAATCTAGAGATACTGTCTAGATAAGTTGCAGCAGGATTGCTTTCTGAATTTCATTTGGACATATTCCACGTAACAAATACCTGTGAAGATTAGGTTTTGAACATCACTAACAGAGTTTATCAACTGTCTATGTGAGACAACTATAAATCACCATAGTAGCATCAGAATAAAGTTTCTTGCTAAATTATATAAAGGGAAAATCTTTTTGTCCAAGTAAAGTATTGCTTTAAAAAATAATTTTTCTGGGACCAGCCATTGGCATAATGGCTATGTCGCTGAACTCCCATGTAGCCCACCATGGTTCGAGTCCCAGACCTGGTGGCTTAAACTCACGCTGGGTGCATGTGTGTGCATGCCCAAGATCCTGAGAGGAGAATGGAGGATAAGGGATTGCAGTGTGGCCATCCCCCCTGGGGGGTGATTTCTCACTTTCTGTCTCCCTGTCTCTCTCTGTCTTTCTGGCAAGCACATGTGCCCTATAGCAAAAACCTCTCCAAATAACAATAATAATAATAATCCTTCTGGTATCTAGACCTTAAGTGATTTGGGCTAATATGTACTATTAGCACTCTGTTTTATTAATAAGAATCCAACAAAAAAAACATTACTCTGGGTATGCATAGCCTTAAGTATTTATAAAGAGTTATCCTATCTGTACCATTAGGAAGAAAGGTTTCCTTTACACTATAATCACTTTTTAACTCAGCTTCATGACTAAGTAATTCAGAGTTGAAAATGAGCCAATATATAATACATCTAAGAATCAAAACATGATGATAACTGCAGACAATAGTGGCAAAAAAAAAAAAAGAGGTAAAACTCAGATCAGAAATAATTCAGGTAATTGTCATTTTTTTTATCTGAAAATAATAAAGTTTCCCTAAGTACTAATGCATAAAGGAATACACAAATAATACTATTGTTGCCTTTTAATGACAAGATTTTTGCTTAGAATCCTGTGGCGGGACCTTTTCTCACGGACTGCCTTTGGTCTTACTATACTGGTATGCTTCCTGGTGTTCTCCCAGGTGACCCGGGTTCAACATCTGTTCCGAGGACAGATTTTTCTGGCGTAGTAATTAAAATACGATGATCTTATTACAGTTGGAAAAGTGATTTATTCCTCTTTATTATACATTGATTTTTGGCATGGTAGAAAACAGTGGAGAGATATTAAATGCAATTCCATGGGGTCGGAGATGGGTCTAATATTACCTAATATCTTCAGAACCGACCAGATCAAATTAGACAGTAATCCAGGGTAAGAGAGGCTGACTCACACTGTGAAGAAGAGGGGGCACTGAGGAGGATATTGAGCGCTTAATCAATCAGGGGGATCAGATGGCATGAAGGGAGAACGTTGCTCCACACACCTGGGGAACAGGCATAAAATACAGGAATGGTAGGAGGACGATTAGGGGAAATCCATGGAAACAAAGAGGGAAGAAAATAAATGAAATGACAAGTGCACAACAAGCGATCTGAAATGCAAAAAAAGAATGACCATGAAGTACTCGTCTGCAAGATCCAGCTGTGGCCACTATTTTTATATCATAGACCGAAAATGAATCAGGCTGAGTTCCTCCCACAGAGGATCCTGTGCCACCTCAAATTCAGCATTGTTCTTTCTTTTTTTTTTTAATATTTATTGTACATTCATTCACTGCACACCATCACAGCATACAAATGTGATTTCTATCCAGAATACACTGCATTTTGGCTTAATCAAGGATATTACCATCCATGTTATCATCAACAAATAATTTTCCATTTCTTGTTTCGTATTTTTTTCCCTTTTCCCTTAGATTCCCTACTTCTCACCCTCTGCCATTTCCCATCCTCCTCCCACAGTGCCTCTGGTATTTACAGTTGCTTTCTGTGCCTTCCCCCCCCACACACACACACACATTTTATTGATTCGCAAAAATCTTAATTAATCTAAATACTTTCTTTTTTTTGTAGAGGTTTTTTCCTATAGGGCGCGTGCACTCTCCAGAAAGACAGAGAGAGACAGAAAGGGAGAAATCACCACTCCCGCCCCAGGGGGATGGCCACTCCACAATCCCTTCTCCTCCATTCTTCTCTCGGGATCTTGGGCACGCACGCACACACACCTGGCGTGAGTTTAAGCCACCAAGTCTGGGACTCGAACCGCGGTCTACTACATGGGAGTCCAGCGATATAGCCATTATGCTAACTACTGGTCCCAATCTTAATACTTTCTATTGCAAATTCAGCTGATATATACAAATCTGTGAACACATGTCTGACTTTAGGCATAAAACTCAGTGAGTAGAATGAACATAGTATAAAGTAGCACCTAGCTGAGGATATATAGCTTACTGTGGTCATTAAATATATATATGTGTGTGTGTGTGTGTGTGTGTGTGTGTGTGTATTATTAATTTCAGAAAAAGTAGTTTTAGTTTTAGTAAATCAAAATAAAAATGTTAAGAAAAATTTGGTTAAGACTTACAGCCAGGGAAAAGGTTAGGGTTCTGTTCAAATAGTAGGTAAACGAAACTATCAATAGCTCAAGAGAAGACAAAAATCCTGAAATCTGGAAAATATAGCATAGAAGAAAATCAGTTGTTTCAGTCAAAAGTCATAAAATTCTGTTTCACCATTTAGTCTCATGTAATTTATATCTCTTCTGTTGTGGTCTGATCTTTCCGTTTAAATTCTGGAGGTTAACATTCAGCTCTGGACTTGTCCCTACCATTAAGTTGGGCATTTTTTGGGCATGGACTTGTCCCTACCATTAAGTTGGGCATTTGCTTGGTTGTTTTTTGGACTCTTTTTTCTGTGTATCTGTCTTTAGTTTTCTGGGTACAGTGCTCCTTTCAGAACTTCTTGGAGAGCTGGTCTGGTGTTGGTAAATTCTTTCAGGTTTTGTTTATTTGAGAATGTTCTTGTCTTTTCTTACCACGTGAATGATAATCTTGCTGGAAATAGTATTCTTGATTGAAATAGTTTTTCACTTAACCCTTTGAATATATTTTCCCATTCTTTCTTTGCTAGCATTGTTTCCAGTGAGAGGTCCAATGTTAGCCTCATGGGATCTCCCTTTTAAGTAACCTGATGTTTCTCTCTTGTCAATTTTAGTTTCTTGTCTTTGTTGTTTTAGTAAATCTGGCTATGATATACCATTGGAGAAGATCTTCTTGGCTTAATTTTCTTTGGGGTCTTTTGTATTTCTTGGGTTGATATTTGAATGGCTTTCTAGGTCTGGAATCATTATTCTTTCTTAAGGAACGACAGTGCTTTGAAATTCCCTAGTTTCGCATAACAAATTCTGAATCAATGCATTTAACTGCTTCCCCATCTTAACCTTTCATCTACATGTAACTAATTGTTTGTCTGTAAAGTGTCTGCAGTCTGAGTGTCTAGCTAAGCTACAGAACCTAGCGCGTCGTCCTGTACAGATCAGCAATGGCTTTTAATGCAAGGACAGTAAGACAGCGATTAGTCATGTAAAAAGTGATTGGAGAGTGACGTCCTTGACAAATACAGTGTCTACAAGCTTAAAAATGACAGCTGATTTATAGGAGAGCTTGGAGAACAATGTCTGGAGAGAACACTATTCGTATTTATTTAACAGTGAGGTTTTAAAGGTTTTCCTGAGAAATGGCTTTGTGTCTCAGAAAACCACAATGGCTTCTGCAGCTAACAGCTTAAATATGCGAAGAGGAGTGTGTTAAGAAAGAAGTTAAAGTAGAGCCACTTGTTTTTGTAGCTCTATAAGACATGAATTAAGGTCACAAAGAATTAACAAAACAAGAGGGAAGAAGGAACAGAGAAAGATTGAAGGTAAAGTGGGAAATTGCCTTTTAAAATCAATGTACTAATAACTTATTTTTTAAAAAATGTGATTAATCTATTTAATTCCATTTGTTGTTGTTGTTGTTGTTATTTAATTTTACCAGAGAGAGACAGACAGAGAGAAAAAAGGAAAGCCAAAAAGCAAACTGCCAAGTCGGGACTCAAACTACAGTCGGCCATGTGGGAGTCCAGTGCCTTAATCACCACACCACCTGTCGGGTCTACACTAACAACTCAATAGTTCAAACAAATCACTTATTAGCTACCGGTTCTTTCTAAACTCTCAGACCTTACAAGACTGGAACTGAATTTATCAATACTCCCTCCAAAAGCAATCTTTTTTTCCCACTTCTGTAGTATTTTTCAGTGCCATCACTTTTCCTAGTACCCCAGACTAGGCACAAGTTGATCACCTTTCATCCCTTCTTCCCCTTTGCTTTTGATATCTGATTGCATGAAAGCCTGTGTGTTCTTCCTAAAGACCACGCTAGCACATACTGCCATCATTTCCCTATCTACCCACGAGTGGTCTTACCACCAGACTTCCCACTTCTCATTCCTCCCAGGGGTTTCTGTCCGTTATTTCAGCTCACCTGCAGATGTGAAGAATGTGCCAGTTACCATCCCTAGTCAGAAACACATGCCTTGGGACCAGCAGTTAGCGTAATGGCTATGTCGCTGGAAATTAATAAGGACCAGCAGATGGTGTAATTACATAGCTGGACTCCCACGTAGTCGACCACAGTTCACATCCCCAAGCCACCGGGTCCGGGACGTGAACTGCGGGCGACTACGTGGGAGTCCAGCGACATAGCCATTACACTAGACCACAGTTTGAGTCCTGGATCCAGCAGATTAAAACTCACTTGGGACACATGTGCATACAGCACAAAATCCCAAGAGGAGACTGGAGGAGAAGGAATTGTGGCATGGTCATTTCCTCTGGGGTGGGAGAGCAGTGATTTCTCACTTTCTGTCTCTCTGGTGAGCACAACCCTATAGCAAATATCTCTCTAAAAAAGAACGAAAACAAAAATGATAACTGTTTCTTCCCTTTGCACCTCACACTCACTCTTTACCATCCATGCCCTCCCCCACAGTCTCTGGTGGCTACATTTATCCTCTCTGCTATCACATCTTTAGATCTTTTCATTTCTGCCACAGACTGAAGATACTCAGTACAAACTGAGTGAGGATATACGGTGTGTATCTTTCAAAGTTTTGCACATTTTGCTCAACATTCTGTCTTTTATATTCATCTACTTTGAATCAAACAATAGGGTCTCATTGTTTCTTAAATCTGAGTAATATCCCATAGTAAATATGTGCCACAGAGCCCTGACCCTGAAGGACCAGCCTGATTGGGCCTGGTATGGGGCATTTAGCAAGGCCACGGCATTCTAAGAAAACACATAGGAAATGCACCTGGTGCTTCATGCAAGATGAATTGGAGAAGACAAAAGAAAGAGAAGATAAGCTTTTGTCACTTTTTGTTGTTACCTTTTCAGCTGGCACCTACATTTGCATTGCTATGTATTTCTTTAGACGTTTCATAGTTGTAAGTCAGAGACTCTAAAGTTACCATGGCTTTTTTCTACCTTCCAAAGCCTCTAGCAGGGCTCATTAAATGTTTATTGAGTGAATAATTCAGGAAACTAATACACCCAATCCCTTAAACTTAAAAGCCATGGCTTTTACATTTGGGGCTTTTGGTATTCGCTAAAAAAGGATTTTATTAAAACTAAAGAAAGAAAATTAATTTATGGTTTCAGTTTCTTTGGAAGGGAAAAAAGCTTTGTGACACTTTGTGATAATACATAATAACAATAATAGCTATTGATTATAGGTTACTTAATATTTATAAGCCACTGTACTGTGTTAGTTATTTAATCCTTAAGCATTCATATAAAAGAATTGCTGCTATTCTCACTTTGGAGACGAGCAAACTAAGGCTCAGAGAGATTAAACAACTTGCCTAGTGCCACATAGCTAGCAAATTTTAGGGTGGTTCTTGCTCTGTTTTAGTCTGCCTGGACTGCCATAATAAAATACCAGATTTTTTGGCTTAAACAATAGAATTTTTTGGGAACCAGCAGTTAGCGTAATGGCTATGTCGCTGGACTCCCATGTAGTCGACCGTGGTTTATGTCCTGGGCCTGTTTGCTTAAAACTCAAGCCGGGCGCGTGTGCGTGTGTGACCAAGATCCCGAGAGGAGAATGGAGGAGAAGGAATTGCGGCGTGACCATCCCCCATGGGGGGTGATTTCTCGCTTTCTGTCTCTCTGTCTCTCTCTGTCTTTCTGGCGAGCGCACGCACCCTATAGCAAAAACCTCCTAAAAAAAAATAGAATTTTTTTCCCTCATAGTTCTGGAATCTTGCAGTCTGAGATCAGGTTGCCAGCATGGTGAGGGTTTTCTTCCAGAGAGAGATGACTCTCTTTTCCACTTCTTATACGGTCACCAGTCCATCTGACTAGGACCCCATCCTTACAACTTCACCCAGCCTTAATTACTGCCTAAAACGCTCACCTCCAAATACAGCCACACTGGGGGTGCAATTCCAATAGTAGCTTCGGAGACACAAACCCTCAGGCCATACCGGGCTTCACGAAGATGTAAGGACACTCTCCGGACATTACAAAATGAGATTCCGAAGATCTCTCCCCAGAGACGGTGGGTCCTTCTACCGCTTCATCGCCCTTTTGACTCCCAGCTGTAACTTCCAGTAAGGCAGCGTGTCAGGGCAGGTTACACTAACTTCTCAAATCTTACCTTTGCAAAAGTCAAGGAAGGTCAATGTTTAAAAATAAGATAATGAGTGTAAAGTTCCCAAACTTCTGTGTTCTCGATTTCTTAGCTATTTTGAGAGTCGGAGGACTTCTTGTTTTGGCGTTGAGGAGCGCAGTTGGGAGAAGCTGCACAGAGACTGGGTGTCCATGTCCCTCAGTGGTTATAAACCTGCCCCTGCTGCTGCTGCTGCTACCTGGATCCTGCTTTGTCAGTATCAGGGCAGCTAGGAAGCAACCAATAAGACTTTACCTGGTGCAGGGTGGCCCTGTAAAAAAAACCCCAGTGTGTCAAGAGAGTGCACAGAGGAATTTGCCATGAGGTAGCTCAGGGTCGAACTACCTGGCCTACTAGAGTAGGCAGAAACTTCCAGGGAGAACAAATCTAGTGTTCATGTTCCTCATGAAAAATGTCACCAGCACTCTTTTTCTGCCTTAGAAGACGGGGTCTCCAGTTCCAAACAGAATCCAGACATGCCTGCATTCCACGCTCCCCTTGCCCGCTGTCATCTCTCAGTGATTACTGATATTTTAGAAGAGTAAGGTTTTTCTGCTATTTTAATTTTCATTAAAAACATAGCTGGCAAACATTTTTGCTTTCTTTTTAAATTGTTCTCATTTATTTGCATATTTGTTTATTTTTAGACAGAGCCTTGCTGCAGCACAATCCTCCTGCCTCAGCCTCCTGAATAGCCGTAACCAGCCAAGTAGCCTCAGTCCGTATGTGCTACCGTGGCTGAGCTATACTTTCCTTATTTATTTTATCTTTTTTTGTTTGTTTTGAACACTTCCAAATTGACTAATTTTTTTTTTTTTGGCTTCCAAGTGGCTATTTTTAGATTTTTGCTTTGCGTATTTATCTTTATCTTCACCCCAGTGGAAATTATTTTGAGTGGTGGTGGTTTTCTATTGTGTTCTAGTCTAAATTCCCCTCTCTGCTTCCTGTAAGACATCTGCCTTTGTTTCTGCTCTGCACTAAAGCTAACAGGACCAACTCAGGGCAAGGATTTTATCCTAGCAACTTTCTATCGTTGCTTTTAAGAAATTAAAATCTACTTTAGGGAGGCAGGAGGTAAATCTCTCATATCTTGGGGCCAGCAGGTAAAATGGTGGCTACAGGACTGGATTCCCCACATGGCTGACCATGGATTGAGTCCTGGACCGGGCAGCTCGAAAATCACACCAGGCACGTGTTCATGTGTACCCAGAATCCCAAGAGGAGAATGAAAGAGAAGGGATCGCAGCATGGCTATCCTCCTGGGAAAGGATTCCTCACTTTCCCTCTCACTGTTTTCATCTCTCCAGCAAGTACATGCACCCTATGGCAAAATCCTCTAAAAATTTTTTTAAATTAAAAATCTCTCATACGCTTCATGAAGAATGGTGGGGAGTGTTTCATCTAAGCTGGAGTCAGCTGTAGTTCTTGTTTGGTTTCTCTTTCAGCTTACATTGTCCAAGGCCATGCAGAAGAAAACGGAGGTGGTGTCTCCTGAGTATATATTATTTAAATGTTCATTTTTAAAAACTGTATAAAAAGCACATCAAAATACTACCTGATAGTCAAGAAATGCATTGGAAATTGAAATGAACAGAATGCGTTCTCTTTTCCAATGTTTATCAGTGATAACATTATCTGAGATCCATAAATAAAATGATAATATTAAAATCACAGATACAGACTGGCAGGTGGCATGGTGGTTAAGAGTGCTGGACTCTCATGTGACCAACCGCTGTTCAAGTCCTAGTCCTGGCCACTTGCTTTCTCTCTCTCTCTCACTCTGTCCCTCTCTAGTCAAATTAAAATAAAAGTTAAATAGAATAATTCTTAAGACAATCACAGCTATTAAATGAAAGTGGATTCTCATGCATTTCCTTTTGCTTTATTGCCAATTGAATAAGACTCTGAATGTTCACTTCTTCATATTGAGGCTGGATCGTACTTAAGAAAGTCTCTACAGATGTCATATGTTTTCACATGTGACAACTGACTCTGTCAGGAAACTCTTCTTTAACAGCTTCAAATGCTCATGAAATAATTTGGGTCCACTTTATTTTATTTTCCAATTTCTTTCTTTCTTTTTTTTAAAGAATTATTTAATTTAGCTTTATTTATTTATTTTTAATTTGACCTGAAAGGAACAGAATGAGATGAGAGAGAGAGAGCCACCAGATCTGGGACTTCAATCATGGTCAACCATATAGGAGCATAGCACCCTTAACCTCCACACCACCTGTTGGCCCCTTATTTTCCAATTTCAATGAAGAACAGCCAGTCCTCAAGAAAAACTTATTTTTCTGCACTTTCAGACTAAATAAGTACTCGTTTACATTGTCACCCTACATATTGTGGCACATTTCCCCCCAAAGTTTCTTTCTCTCTCCCATGAGTGAGAGACAATGAGACAGAGACAGAGGGGCAAGCTCTCCCAACAGGGTCTTCATGCCATGATCTTCCCCCAGCAGTAGCCAACTCCAGATCACATGCATATCCAGTGTGTTCAAGGAGGTCTGTGGACATGAACCTGGAACCTTCCCATGTGGGTCAGCCTTGCAGAGTGCTATGTTATCACTGTACCACTGTCCAGTCCTCAGTGTGGTACAACTCTTACTCTTCCATTTTTGTCTCTGCTGAACTTACTTTCTAGACTCTTTTAAAGTAGTAATTTCAGGGGCCGGCAAGTGGCATGGTGGTTAGAGGTGCTGGACTCCCACATGGTCAACCACGGTTCAAGTCTTGGACCTGGTGGCTTGCTTTCTCACTTTCTCTCTCTCTCTCTCTCTCTCTCTGATCAAGCTGGAAAATAATAATGACAATAATAATAAATAAAGTTAAATAAAATAATTCTTAAAAAAATAATAGAGTGGTAATTTCAGACTTGTATACTGTTCCAGTTTTTCTCCTGTGAAGTTATAATTTCCTGAAGCATAAGGACCATATCTTATATACATTGGCATCCTTAGAGTACCTAAAGAAGTGGCTTAAATTTGGTAGTAATAATTAAAATGGAGTAAATGTATTTAATACATACTCACATAGCTTACTCTAGTGGAAGCGGTTTTGTAGGTTTTATAAATTAAACTCCATTACATTTTATAACAACCAAGGGGCGTAAGTACTATTGTCATTTCCATTTCCTTTTGATAAAGTTAAAGCACAGAGAGGTTAAAAACTAGCCAAAGGTAACATAGGTAATAAGTACCTGAGGTGGGATTCAAACCTTGGCAGTGTGGCTACAAGTATGCTCTGTGTTCCTGATCATCTCCCAACTGGTCTCCCTCCAAGTGAGAGTGAGTAAATACATGAAAGCATAGATAGTATCTTTTGATGTAATACATAGCCCCTATGTATTATACCTGCTTTGATAACAATGACTACTCATTGTGCATTTGTAGCAACAGATGGCATTCTACCCTACCCACACGTAATAAAGTGTTGAACATTTTTCACTCATGCAGTCTATACTCATAAATTCAACTTCTCTTTTTCTTCTTTTTTCTCTCCTTTATGCTGATTCACTTGCAAATCCAGTTAATTTTGAGGATTTGGCACCGTTTTTTCCCCCCAGTTAATCACAGTCATAATAAATTTTGATGTTATGCCTTTCGGCAAATGCTACTTTCCAAAATTACATCATCTGCAAATTTAATATGTACAATCAATTTTATCATCTAAGTGCATGACAAAAATTCTTTGGGGAATATAGGCCATGCTAATTGTTGAATGTCATGAGGTCTTTTCATTGGATAGATTAGAAATGAGTCCCAAGCCCTGTGAAAAGAAACACTAAGTATACTGTATAGATAATATTTCCATGTTTCAGGGCCAAGCCCCAGGAATTTGTCTGACTGTAATACAACAGGTATAAGCTTATTATGCCAACTTAGATGTGGCTAGAAAATATTTTATACATTTTTTTTTAAAAAATCACCTTAATCTATATGAAGTCCTGATTTGGCCAAGCTAGTAGGAAGTAAATATTGGTTGTTGTTGGAGTTCGTTCCCCTTCTTAATGGTCCCATGAAAGTCCAAAGGTTTAAGAGATACCCAGAAAGTAAGTCTAGTCTTTGGTCTGGCGTGATTATCATGGATATCTTTACTATCTGCGCCTGTCTGTTCTTAGCTAATAGGCCACATGTAGGGTACAGGTATATTTACCAAAAATGTTCTTCTAGACCTGGGGTCCAGCTTCTGTAGATGTGCCCAGACATTTCCTTCTGAGGTTCCACCATTTCCCCAGGGAGCTGTCAGGGCCAAAGTTCCCCACCAGGTGAGGTACCTGTGCATCTCTCCGCCTTCCACAAACTTTCTTTTTCCTCTTCTTATCTTTGGGCACACCCTTTACTTTCCTTCCTGGTTAGGAACATTCAGCATAATCTCTTCTATGAATTCAGGTATTTACAAAAGACAGAGAGAACCAATGACTATAAACTAATCTGCTCTCAGTAAGAAAACTTTCCTTGGTCAAGAAAGAACAGAAACTGGCTTCCAGTAAGGAAGGGGAAGAAATACAGAGGGCGAGGGGGGACAACCCTAAATTAGTACGTGAATAATCCCAATATACTAAAGTTCTTGCTTTTAGTTTTCTCCCAGCTGTAGTCAAGGATAAAAGACGTGTTCATCTTGCAAAGATATCAGTATGTGCCCCTACCAAGTGAATGCTACCAACATTTTCAGAAACTCAGGGGACAGAGTTTACCTGTTAAACATTGCATTTGCTAGGGAAAAAAATCAATAAGACAATTTTAAACTAAGTAATTATGCTCAACCATTTATTACAGACTCATGGACACACAAGTTGTAGGAAAATGTGGGATGAAAAATCAAGCCTGCTATCAAAATTCATAATAGTCTCCCTGTTAAGTATAGAAAAGAAAATTATGTTAAATAATGAGAAATGAGGGCAGGAATAGTCTGGGTATGTAGTATGCATAGGGTTGGTGTGTTTGTCATGTTGCTTTGCAGTATTACCTCTAAGTGGGGAACATCTAGTAGATCCTAATCCATGATACTGTCCTGCCTTAGCTGTAATTTAGAATCTCTTCCTCTGAGGATCCTGAAACGTGGAGTTCTTTAAATTTCTCAACTGAATTTATGCCCCATTTTTTATTACTCTACTAATCACTACACTAAATCTGATGTTTGTACTTATCCTCATCCACTTAAAAATGGAACAGCCTTAGGGACCAGCAGTTGATGTAACGGCTATGTTGCTGGTCTCCCATGTAGTCAACTGAGGTTGCAGTCCCAGACCCGGTGGCTTAAACTCACACTGGGCGCATGTTCGTGTGTGCATGCCCAAGATCCTGAGAGAAGGATGGAGGAGAAGGGATTGTGGCTTCTACAAAAAGCTGAAAACCACAAATCTCATCAATGCAACAGCAACCATTTCAGATACAATAGGAGAGCACCCAGATAAAAGTATTAACTTGCTACTTTTATTCCTCTCTGAATTTTAGCACAATTCCATTAAAACTTCTCCATCTGGAAAAAACTTTACAAATAAGACCTTTTCCCATACTCATCACGTGTCACGTTTTGCCTGAGGCAACAAACAGACATACTGTTACAGTGTAAAGTCCCTCAACTTCTGGGTCAGGTTGGTGCTAATGTTTGCTAATAGTTCATTCTTTAAGTTAAGAGGAAGAATGGATTCCTGCTACTCCAAACAAACCTCTCTCAAGTAGGTAGTGGTTAAGGGAGAGGGAAGAAGAGCAACAGTTTCAGAATCTTCTGGCATATATAAATGTTAATATTATCTATATTTCCCCTGCTTTCTGTCAGCCAAGACTCATTTACAAGGCTGCAAGGGAAGCCGTAATGTGTAGTCTTCTGGTGTGTCTGGAAGGTAGAAATCATGTGGTGAATGCTTATTGCTTCTATTGAGTTGTATAAGGGAGACTCAACCTCAATAATAACCAGAAAGATGCAAATTCAAACAGTAGAAACCATTTACCCAATCAAATTGTTAAGAATTAGAAATTAATATAATATACAGGTATGCATAAATAAGAACCAGCATAGACTGTGAGTGGATGTCTGATCTCATTTTGTTGAGCATTATCATGAGAGTAATACATTTGTATATGGACATACCTTAAGATTCAACAATTTTATTGCTGAATACCTGTCTTGTGTTAACTTTCAGATGCCCAAGAAAACTTATATAAGCATGCTTCCTGCAGGAATATAGATGAAAAACCAAACCAACCAAAAGGTCCATCAGTAAAGTAATGAATAAATAAAATGAAGCACAGGTGAAATCAACAGAATACTGTTGTTACATGTAAAGGAGAAATCATAAAATTTATAAAGGCAATTAAATAAATAGTAAAAATTTATGCACAAACACACATGGTATCTTCAAATGTATATTTTGAAAACACTATGCATGGATTTAAAAAAAATTTGTACCAAAATAAATGAATATTTTAATTGCATTTTTCCACAAAATTTTGAACTTCCTTATATGTGTGTATGTGTGTATGTGTGTGTGTATATCAACATGATCAGATAAAAAAATTTTCAAAGGGATTAGCAGTTAACATAATGGCTATGTCACTGAACTCCCATATTGTCGACTGCAGTTTGAGTCCTGGACCTGGTGGCTTAAACTCACACCGGGCGTGTATGCATGCATGCCCAAGACCCTGAGAGGAGAATAGAGGAGAAGAGATTGTGGTGTTCCCATCCCCCCCTGGAGGGTGATTTCTCACTTTCTGTCTTTCTGTCTTTCTGGTGAGCACACGCACCCTATAACAAAAACCTGTCCAAAAAAAAATTTTTTTTTTAAAGAAATAGTGAGGCAGTGGTAATGCACTACTCTGTGGGCTGAGAGCACATAGAAAATTCTCAGGTTCATGTCCTGAGGTCTCCCTGTGCACATGAGGCATACATACACACACACACACACACACACACACACACACACACACGTCCCTCAGCCTGGTTGGCTGAGGCTAGGGGTGAATCGTGGCATGAAGACCCTGTTGGTAGTATCTGACCCTCTCTCTCACGAAATAAATAAATAAACTTTTTTTTTTTAAAAAAAAGAAGGGAACCAGCAGTTAGCGTAATGGCTATGTTCTCTCTCTGTCTGGCGAGCGCACGCGCCCTATAGTGAAAATCTCTCCAAAAAAAAAAAAAAAAAAAGAAGTAAAACAGAAAGAGAATTGTAGCAAATAATCTTTATGTACTTTTTTTTTTTTTTTGAGAGATTTTCGCTATAGGGCACATGCGCTCGCCAGACAGACAGAGAGAGACATAGAGACAGAAAGCGAGAAATCACCCCACAGGGGGGATGGTCACGCCGCAATCCCTTCTCCTCCATTCTCCTCTCGGGATCTTGGGCACGCACGCACATGCGCCTGGCGTGAGTTTTAAGCCACCGGGTCCAGGACACGAACTGCGGTCGACTACGTGGGAATCCAGCAACATAGCCATTACGCTAACTGCTGGTTCCCTTTATGTACATTTAAAAAAAAAAAAAAAACATAATAATAATGCATGTTTTTCAAGGATACACATTTTACAAAGATAAATGAAATTTGGATCACAAAGACGTACACAAGAACAAGGGTTTATGAGGTCAAATGGGAATGGAATAAAGACAGGAAATAATAAAATCTGAAAAAGAGGGGTCTTGCACAGACCGACACGACACTAGTTAGTGCATTGTCAGCTGACATCTGATCAAAAAAATTCTGGCTGAGGCTTAGCTCCACCACCTCCATATACATACTGTGGGAACCAGGGGAGAAGTTTGGAGTAGAGGTTACCTTATATGATCACTTCCCTCATTTCTGAATGACATTTAAGTGATATGTTTCACTTTAGCTTCTGCTCGTTCTTTGAATTTTATTCTAATAATGGTTTATGAAGCAGGATTTCTGAAGGGACCACAAAGATTGTGTGGCCCACTTTTATTTCACAGATAAGGGAACTGAGACTCCAAGCAGCCACAATATCTTCAAGGTCTCTTTCAGTTCTTTGGTTTCTTCTTATTTGTGAACTTTATTTAAGGTCATCTGAGGAATGTGTTTCCTTTTCTATATGCTATCTTTCTCTTCTGCAGAATTGCTTGCAAATTCAGGGGAAACAGGAGGCTGAAGAGGATTCAAACCAAAACTATTTTAAGTGTAAGAATCTAGGCAGATAAATAAAACCATGCCTTTTAACTTATTTAAATTGTGAGCATCTGCATCTATTTGTTTTCAAACTTAGTAGGTTCTGTGGGTGGCAGCCCAGGGAAAAATACACACAGACAATTGTTTTAGGACTGCGCAGCGTAAACAGCATTACCGTGGCAGATAGGAATGTGAAAGCAAAAAACCAGCAAGGGTCAGAATCCAGACCTACAGGCAACTGGCTGAGCACAGGAAGGGTCCACAATTGTCCAATATTGTGTCTTCCTATTAGAAGAACTTCTTCGAAAGATGCAAAGAGCTAACCAGAACTTCTAACTAACTACTGCTCTGTGTCCTGGTTACAGTCTTCGGCTGCCAAGTTGCTGTTTGGACAACAGTTAATTATCAGCTGTCTGGACTAGCTCACCGTAAACATATTACAGTGTTTCATCACTCATGTTTTATTTAATTTCTCTTGTCATCAGGTTCCCTGATTGGAGCTTTGCGATTTAGTTTGAGAGAGGTGACTCTACTCATGTTGACAATCTTCTGTCATTCATTTCATACGTTGCTCCGTAGTCACAGGTGAAACTCTTCTGCCCAAACTGGCAAAACCTGGAGGTCTCTATGGCTGCTCCAGGAAGAAGGCAGGCCATTCATTCTAATTCTATGGGAAGAGGCTAAATGAGAGGCACGTGATGATGTTTGGGTGGTATAATCCGTCCTCAGTTAATAACGGTATTTCCAGTGCAGAATTACTAATGGGAAGACCCTGGGACCACTGCCCAAATTTCAGAGGTGAGGAATTCCTGAGTGCCCATGTAGGTTTTGTAAACAATGAGGAAAACTTTAAAATTGAGATAGTTTTTCCACAGTGATGTTTATGCTTCGCCTAACGCTCTGACAAAAGTATAGAACACTTGTATTCAACACACAAAACATGTGAACACATACAAACACTGAGACACAACAAATGACTTTTTCATGTGGTCTTAGATGTTCTGGTCAGTCGCATGTGAAGCCAGTGGAATAACTAGGAATAAGCCCAAGCTCTGCCACACAGGTAAATGGAGATAGGTGTATGGAAGAGTCTCCACTGAGAAGTGGGTCAGGTAGCCAGACATGCACAGAGCACATCCCTGGTCTGTACTAGCAATGAGGTGCATGCAAAATGTGCTTCTTCCAAAGGGAATCCACACTCTCCTATGCCTTCTCCAACACAGCTTGTGAGTTATAGTCCCAAGCAGAGAGGGCAGATTTTACCTGAATATCATAGGCATTCAGAAAAGAGCCTCCTACTTAAAGACTTTTCTTGACTCAAGAGATTCTTCAGTACAACTTAAAGGTCTTCTTTCAAAAGAGGGTGGAAGATGGGGATTAAACGATAAGACAAAGGTATCATAATATTGGTAAGTATACCATCTCCTTAAAATATGAATTAGCCCAAAGTTTTATGTCTAATTTTCTTTCTTTTTTTTTTTTTTCTTTTTTGGAGGTTTTTGCTGTAGGGCACGTGCACTTGCCAGAAAGACAGAGAGAGACTGAGAGACAGAAAGCGAGAAATCATCCCCCCCCAGGGGGGATGGCCATGCTGCAATCCCTTCTCCTCCATTCTCTTGGGATCTTGAGCATGCATGCACATGCACTCCAAGTGAATTTAAGCCACCAGGTCTGGGACTCAAACCTGGGTCGACTACATGGGAGTTCAGCAATATAGCCATTACATTAACTGCTGGTCCCTGCCTAATTTTCTTCCCATTCAAATATTAGGCATCAATAGCCAGCATTATTCATAGCTGATTCTAACTCTCTAAAAATATTTGAAACAACGCTCAGCTACATAGTCCAAAGTTATCTGCTTTTGTACATAAAAACTAGAGACAAATAACTTCAGTCCTGTAATAAAAGAAAGAACATAGCATTAATAACAACCATGTCTTTCATTCAAACTACTTAACCATGCCTTTTATTTGTATAATTTCATAATTGAAGCCCACAACATTCATTATTATATTGATTAGTTGAGAATATCAATCTTTCTAGATGCATTGAACAATTATTAGTACTAGGCAAAGGTGAAGAAAAGAAAGTAGCCCAGATATAGTTCTTGTCCTCAAGCCTTCCAGAGTGTACGTTAGGAGTGGATGCATGCATGACATGTTGACATAGTAATAAAAACACTGTAAATAGTAAAGTGATCGATGGGGTTACGGAAGCCAAAGAAGGGTGACTTCGGTCTCTAAGTATTAATATATAAATGCTCTAAATGTGTATATTGGATTCATTGCAAAAACTTGCAGAACTCCACTCCTAAACCAAACATTATCTTCTGCTAAATGGCGTTGGGCAAGTTGTTCAGGTGAGTAATTAATATGTATATAGACACTGAAGTGGATTATAAGCTTCATGAATATAAGAATGGGGCAAGGAGGGCTCTATGGCTGCTCCAGGAAGAAGGCAGGCCATTCATTCTAATTCTATGGGAAGAGGCTAAATGAGAGGCACGTGATGATGTTTGGGTGGTATAATCCGTCCTCAGTTAATAACGGTATTTCCAGTGCAGAATTACTAATGGGAAGACCCTGGGACCACTGCCCAAATTTCAGAGGTGAGGAATTCCTGAGTGCCCATGTAGGTTTTGTAAACAATGAGGAAAACTTTAAAATTGAGATAGTTTTTCCACAGTGATGTTTATGCTTCGCCTAACGCTCTGACAAAAGTATAGAACACTTGTATTCAACACACAAAACATGTGAACACATACAAACACTGAGACACAACAAATGACTTTTTCATGTGGTCTTAGATGTTCTGGTCAGTCGCATGTGAAGCCAGTGGAATAACTAGGAATAAGCCCAAGCTCTGCCACACAGGTAAATGGAGATAGGTGTATGGAAGAGTCTCCACTGAGAAGTGGGTCAGGTAGCCAGACATGCACAGAGCACATCCCTGGTCTGTACTAGCAATGAGGTGCATGCAAAATGTGCTTCTTCCAAAGGGAATCCACACTCTCCTATGCCTTCTCCAACACAGCTTGTGAGTTATAGTCCCAAGCAGAGAGGGCAGATTTTACCTGAATATCATAGGCATTCAGAAAAGAGCCTCCTACTTAAAGACTTTTCTTGACTCAAGAGATTCTTCAGTACAACTTAAAGGTCTTCTTTCAAAAGAGGGTGGAAGATGGGGATTAAACGATAAGACAAAGGTATCATAATATTGGTAAGTATACCATCTCCTTAAAATATGAATTAGCCCAAAGTTTTATGTCTAATTTTCTTTCTTTTTTTTTTTTTTCTTTTTTGGAGGTTTTTGCTGTAGGGCACGTGCACTTGCCAGAAAGACAGAGAGAGACTGAGAGACAGAAAGCGAGAAATCATCCCCCCCCAGGGGGGATGGCCATGCTGCAATCCCTTCTCCTCCATTCTCTTGGGATCTTGAGCATGCATGCACATGCACTCCAAGTGAATTTAAGCCACCAGGTCTGGGACTCAAACCTGGGTCGACTACATGGGAGTTCAGCAATATAGCCATTACATTAACTGCTGGTCCCTGCCTAATTTTCTTCCCATTCAAATATTAGGCATCAATAGCCAGCATTATTCATAGCTGATTCTAACTCTCTAAAAATATTTGAAACAACGCTCAGCTACATAGTCCAAAGTTATCTGCTTTTGTACATAAAAACTAGAGACAAATAACTTCAGTCCTGTAATAAAAGAAAGAACATAGCATTAATAACAACCATGTCTTTCATTCAAACTACTTAACCATGCCTTTTATTTGTATAATTTCATAATTGAAGCCCACAACATTCATTATTATATTGATTAGTTGAGAATATCAATCTTTCTAGATGCATTGAACAATTATTAGTACTAGGCAAAGGTGAAGAAAAGAAAGTAGCCCAGATATAGTTCTTGTCCTCAAGCCTTCCAGAGTGTACGTTAGGAGTGGATGCATGCATGACATGTTGACATAGTAATAAAAACACTGTAAATAGTAAAGTGATCGATGGGGTTACGGAAGCCAAAGAAGGGTGACTTCGGTCTCTAAGTATTAATATATAAATGCTCTAAATGTGTATATTGGATTCATTGCAAAAACTTGCAGAACTCCACTCCTAAACCAAACATTATCTTCTGCTAAATGGCGTTGGGCAAGTTGTTCAGGTGAGTAATTAATATGTATATAGACACTGAAGTGGATTATAAGCTTCATGAATATAAGAATGGGGCAATCTTATTCATTTCCATGCTTCTACTTATTATAGCATTCAAAAAAATACTAATGGGGCCCACAGGTAGCATAGTGAAGGCACTGGATTCCCACATGGTTTACCATGGTTTGGCTTGAAAATCATGCCAGTGTATGCACATGCAGGCCCAAAATCCAGGAAGGAGAATGGAAGAGAAGGAATTGTGGCATGGCCATCTCCTCTGGGTTGGGGGGTGATTTCTCACTTTCCCTCCCTCTCTCTCTCTCCAAAGAGCATCCTGACCCTATGAAAAAATCAAAAAAAAAAAAAAAGCTAATGAAAAAAAAAAAAAGCTAATGAAACAATTGTAAATGAAACTGCCTAGGAAGAGAGAAGATACATAATATAGAAGAAACTGGGAGAGAGACCCTAAATGAATATGGCAATAGTCAGATAGTCCTATACACTGCCAACACTGGAAGACGATGACTTAGCCATCTGAGTGGAGAAAGATTAGAAGCCTCAGGCCCCTCAAATGAAGCTATATTTCTCTTGGCTCCTCTTCCTAGCCCAGAGGGTGCCCAGGAAGGCACGCTTTGTGCTAAATGGAAGGAAATGGCACTGAGACGGGAAAGCAGGCCCCATGTGAGGTAAACACGACGTAGAATGGTCTGTGGAAAAGACTGAACAATGAGGGGCCACAGTAAGAACATGATGGTGGGGAGTTTGGCAGAAGGAGATCCAGCAGGGGAACTGAGAGGCTGAGGGAAAGCTGGGTGAGAGCGTGGCAGAGGTGGGTGGCTAGAGGGGTCTGACTGAGGATTGTGCATGATAGTTATCAGAGAGGGAGAGAACTGATGTGAAGGGGAGGATATCAGCAAGAGAGAGGGCCTTAGGGCAGCTCGTCAGCCCAGGGCTCCACGGGGGGAAGCTGCTCTGATGATCTGTTCCTGTCAGTTCTAGGCGGGAAAGACGAGCAGCTCCCCCTGTCAAGTCTGGGCTCTTAGAAACTAGAGAAACTGAGCCTTGTCTCTCACAGTGAGTACTTAACTTTTCTCAGTTAAGTACTGAGAAAACTTCCTTGAGGAATGAGGTGACAGATAACAGCCTAGGTGACTACTTGTCCAACTGAGAGTCTATGTCCTTCTGTTGCCATTTTCCCTCTAAGACCACCTAGGCTTTAACATGAATTCTAGGAAGCCATGAATTTTGACATTAGTGAGTCTAAGGTACCCATCATTAGAGAAGGCTTTTTCACATCTCCCAGTCTCACCTCCATTTAGAAAATCAAGGAGAGAGGGGCCAGCCAGTGGCATTTTAGTTAAGGTGGCTAGATCTCCCATGTTCAACTCTATGTTTCAAGTCCTGAACCCAGAATCTTAAAAAACACACCAAATGCATGTGCATGTGTGCCCAGAATCCCCAAAGGAGAATTAAAGAAAGAGGATTGTGGCATGGCCATTTCCCCTGGTGGTGGGGGGTGCTTTCTCACTCTCTCTCTCTCTCTCTTTTTCTCTCTCCTTTTCTCTAGTGAGCTCATGCACACCGCAGAAAATAAGAAAGAAAAATAAAAGAAAAAAGAAGAGAAAAGAAAGGAAAAGAAAAGATGATGATAAACATCTAGCTCTTAGGATTTATCTGTATTTATCAGCAGGGAATCTTCATTTCTCTTGTACCCTGAAATCACTAGTTCACAGGAGCCATGAGGAATCTGCTCCTGAAGGCCTGCCTCTCTCCTCTCCTCCCTGTAAGGCTTTTTGCACTTCTGATCTCAGGATCCTTTACTATTCTTAAGTATTATTGAAGATCTCAAATGTTCACAGTTTGGCAAATCTGTTTTATGTATGGCTTTGAGGAGGGAGTTGGGTTCTGCATTTGATCTCTTGCATTATGAGTTTTGTTTGAAGCATGTAAAGAAAATACCCACCCATACAGATATGGGGTTAGAAAAGGGTAGAGTATTTTTGATAGCCTTTTGATAACTGTGGACATCCTTCAGTACAATATCAAACTTCAAGGAGGTAACTTCTTATGTTTTTGTTTGTTTGTTTGCTATAGGGTACATGAGCTCACCAAAGAGAGACAGAGAAAGAGAGAGGGAAAGTGAGAAATTTCTCTCTATCTCCCTCCTGGGAGCATGGCCATAATGCAGTCCTCTTTCAGTATCTTCTCAGGATTTTGGGCATGCATGCACACATATCCAGTATGATTTCCAACCCACTGGGTCCCAAACCACAGAGTCGGCTATGTGGAATCTAGTGCCTTTACCCCAAGCCACCTGCTGGTCCCAAGGAGGTAGTTTTTAAAGCATTAGTGTAAATGTGAAATATGAATTATATCAATAAGCTTACTTTGTCACAATAAAATTTATTGCCTGTCTTGTATTTAGAATAGACGTCTTACCCATGCGAGATTTGGAAACATCATGTATTGGTAGTTCAGGACCATCCCTGGAGCCTAATGGTTAGGGGAGTTGGATCCCATATGGCCCACTGCAGTCTAAATCCTGACCCTGGAGACTTGAAAAACACACTGGGAGTGTGTGCGTGTGTTTTCAATGTTCAAAGTCCAACATAATGAAGAAATAGAAGAGAAGGGATTGCAATGTGATCATGCCCCAATGAGGAATACTTTTTCCCTCTTCCTCTTTCTGTCTCTCTTTGCTAAAGTGCTCTCTGGCATTAAAAAAGAAGAAAATACCGGTTCACTGAGGTATGCAGATCTTCCAAATGTGAGATGTTATTTTTTAAAAAAATCTTATTTCTTAGTATCGTTGATCACATCAGAAAATGTTTAGATATCAGAAACTGCTCAGAGCATAATGGCACATATGATCTTTCTAAAACTTCACATTTCATTTGAACACCTAAATTCTGTCTTTGGCAGAAAATATGGTTAACTAGCTCTCCTTCACATGACAGGCTGATTTCACTTATTTTCAAGAAAATGTCCACTATGCAAGTCTGTTTGCATTGCAAACAGAAATACCTGTCATTGAGTTTTTGTAAAGAAATGGGGGTTTATTGACTCACAGTTCTGGCAGCTGGAAAATCCAAAGGCACAGGACTGGCATCAGGCCAGCCCACAACATGGCCGAAGGGAGCACAGAGGATGGCGGATGCACGCAGAGAGAGCACGAGCTGCAGGAAGTGCTCTCTCTCTTTTACAGCAACCAGATCTCGTGAGGTCTCACCCCTTCTCACAAGAACGAAAACTCACTGGGTCTCAAAAGACATCATTAATGTATTTACGAGAGTGTTGACTCCATGATGCAATCGCCGTGATCTCATCACTGTCCATGAGGACCAATTCCAAAACATAAACTTTGGGGGACAAACCATTATTCAAACCATAGCAAGTCTAAATAACCATATCTGTTTACTGTTCATTATTTCAAGTAAAAAATAGTGTTCCAGGATCTGCCTGTGGCATATTGATTAAGGCAACTGATCTCGGAGGGCTGACTGTTTGAGTCCTGGACTTAACAACTTGAAAAACACGTTGGGTGCATGTGCATACCCAAATCCAGAAAGGAGGCATACATGGAGGAAAAGGATTATGGCCTGACTATATCCCATGGGAGGTGCTATCTCACTTTTCTTCTCCCTCTGGTGAGTGCATATGCTGTCTAGGAAATTTTTCAAAAAACAATTTTCCATAAAAAATTTTAAAATGCAGGTAGTTCAGCTCACTACTCAAATGATCACCCAGTACTTTTCCACAAGCCAAACATCATTCTTAGAGGTGTAGCAGAAATCCTTTAGGCATACACCTTTTTAATCACACAGAATATTAAAAAGGCATATGTTCAAAGGTTGAGATTTAGTTATTAATTAATACTTTGAATTGCTGCATCAAGGACCTTCTTCAGTAAAGCTGGAATTGTATTTTATTGTGAGTGCGTGGTGCTGAGGAATAAAATGATTAAGCATGACCCTCACCCACAGTTGTTCATGAAATCGCTATACAAGTCCGACACAAGTCTGTGCTCTACAAAGGGATATGAAGAGACGCTTTGATGGAGGAATATCCTCTTATCTTGATTGTGGTGATGGTTTTATGGATCTATATGTGTGTCCAAAGTTACCAAATTATGCAATACAGATATGTACAGTTCACTTTATGCCAATTATGCCTCATAAAGCTGTTTAAAAATGAGTGAAAATTTTAGAAAAGCTGACCTTTGATCTTTAAGAAAACCCATAGTCAGTGAGGGCTGTGTAAATGCATCTTTTGCAGTTTCACATATATATGGTTTTTTAGCAAATATGCCTTCTCAAAATAAGCACTAGCTTTGGATGTAGATCTAGCTGCTTCCTGAGCAGATGAGTATCTGTCAGCTGTCATGTGGTTATTAATATTACTATGGTTCTGTGGTGGATGGTATATAGTGGTAAAAAAAAATCATGGAAGTTGTCCTCTTACCATTTTTTTTTTCAATAAATTTCAAGTCTTACATTTTGTTAAACAGGTGCTTTACTCTTTTGACCCAATTTCTGCTCTAAATGTTTCTTACAGAATTTTAAATGTATGGGCCAGTAGGGGATGTAGTGGTAAAGGCACTAGACTTGAAAGTGCTAAAAAAGAAAGTTTAGGAAAAAAGAGAAAAAAAAATCCTAGAGAACTAGTTTTAAAATACTGAGAAATGCAGCAGCAAATAGAATACTAATACGTTTAACAACAGAAGTTGTAAGAGATATGCATAACAATAAATCTGGCCAGCCAGTAGTATGGTGATTAAGGTAGCTGGATCTCACACGGCTGATCGTGCTGTTTGGTCTCAGATCCTGTGACTTGCTAAATATGCCAGGTGCGTGTGTCTGCATACCCAAAATCTTGAGCAGCAGGAAGAAATGGAGGAGAAAGGTTGTGGCATGACCATTCCCTATGGGAGGTACTTTCTCACTTTCTCTCTGTCTCCCTTTCTCTCTCTCTCTCTCCCACAAGTGTGTGTATCCTCTAGTAAATTAGAGAGAGAGAGAGAAAGAGAGCATGAGAATGACAAATCTATTGCATATTTATGCTCCTCAAGAGAAACAACAACAAAATGAAGTGGTCCTAAGAACAAGAAGAAATGATATCAATGGTGGACAGCTAGAAATTAATAGCGTTCCTGATCTGACTCATGTTTCTTGTGCTCCCGGGATTACAGGCGGGTGGCCCTTTCCATGCGTGCACCCTCTGGATTAACATCTGTGAGGATGTGGCCATAGGAAACAGCAGAGTGGCTAAATTCCGGACTTGTTCTCACTGACACTCACAGATATGTTTCCTTAGATGATTCCAGTCCACAGGTGCACTGGCCACACACTAATTGCAAGAATTATTTGCTTAACATTCAGTGTCATCTGCAAAGGCTTTCGTGAAAAGCCTAATTGTTTCAGCCAGCTGCTAGGAGCTGTTTTTATTATTTTTTTTTAAATATTAGACAATGCTCAAGCAGGGGGTATTTGTAATATTTCACCCTTCACATTCTTTTGGGGAGAATAAATGAAAAATAACAGCCCACAGCTCTATGAGACGAAGTCCTTTGAAGACCAAAGAGTTGGGTTCCATAAACATCAACAACAAAGATGTGTCTTTTCCTCTCTATTTTTATCCTCACCCTGATGTACTGTCTTGTGTACAATGTATCTGGGGACAACCACGGGGTCTAGTGCAGCCCAGAGCAGGCTGACGAAGAATGTCTGCACCCTCACTGCCTGAAGGAGTTCCCCCAAATTTCTACTGTGTGTACACCCTGAAACTAGAGAAGATGCCTTGAGTCCCATGATTTCTGTTCTTAGAGAGGCTGACAGATCCATCCTCAAGAGACTAGCCCCAATAGCTGAAAAATCTCCTTATGGAGTCAATCTCTAATATAGAGGACTTTCCAAATTTCTCAAAGACAGTCTGCAAGTCACTCTGGATCTAAATATTACTTCTGGGTTTTATGTTTGTTTGTTCACTTTGCTCGAGGATGCTTGTTCTCACATGGGATAGATGGAGAGAGAGAGAAAGAAGAAAGTGGGAAAGCACCACTCACGGGCGATGATCACACCACGACCCTTTCCCCATGTCTCCTTTCTGGGTTTGGGCACACAGGCACATGCACCCCGTATGCTTTCTTTAAGCTGAAAACTCCAGGACTCAAACCACGCAGTTAGCCATGTGGCCACCAGCTGGCCCTACCTCAGCTTTATACTGCTTTTTCAAATGATTCAACTTCCTTCCTCTTTGATTTTAGGTTCTTTAAAGTGACAAGTAGCATATATATATAATTTTTTCTTATTTTTTTACATTCAATAGCTGTATATCTTTACAGTGTAGAGAATGAATTTTCCCAGCATGAATACACTGCATGTTAATTCAGTCAACGGTATTAGGATACACATCATCATCAACAGATAACTTTTTGTGTCCACTGAGTGGCAACTGTTTGTCAGTACAGGCTACTATAACAAAGTATGATAGGCTTATAAACAACGGAAATGTATTTCTTGTAGTTCTGGAGGCTGGAAGTCTGAGATCAGGATGCCAGCATGGTCAGGCTCTTCCAGGTGGCAGACTCCTGACCTCTCATTATTTCCTCACATGGCAGAAAGAGAACAAGAGAGGGACCTAGGGTTCCTTGCTTAAGGGCATGAACCTTAGTCCTGAGGGATCCAAACTTGTGGCCTAATTTTCTTCCAAAGAGCCCATCTTCTAATACAATCATATTGGGGATTAGAACTTTAGCACATGAATTTTGGGGGAACGCGATCATTCAAGCCATTTTGGCCAGTAAATAAATTTAAAAAGCTATGAAAGAGACGAGTGAAAGACTCAAGAAAAAGCTATGCATGTTGTCATCATATTACAAGATAGAAGACATGTCTTTTACAGCAGTAATTTGGAAAAGGACCACAAAAATTAAGGTAGAAAGTGATAGACTACACTCCTAAATAATGAAATAAAACATAGATGCAGTTGTAATGTTATTTTATAAGGCAGAGTTGGGCTCTTTTGACTGCCTGGAACTTTTTGAAATGCTTACTTTAAGGTCAAATCCATTCTCAGAACAGGGTTTTGCACACATTTCCCTGAGATTATAGCATTGTTAAAACAAGCAATTAGTTGGGTCTTCAAAATGTAATGCATCCATTCTTGAGTATGATTTCCTTACCTTTCAAATTTTTTTCCTTTTTTACTTTACAATCAGCAGCAAATTAAATGCAAATGTCTAGAGAAATGAAACACTTGCATTACAAATTTACACACACCAAATCAGGAAAAAAAAAGAAAGTTATAGTCCTCTGGTTGATTGTAAATCCCCAGACTTATAAATATGTACATTCATGTATTAAAGAGCAATTTAACCTTGCTTGGAAGACTTTGACTTTTGCAATTCCCAACATATGTTTATTCTTCAAACTAAAAACTGCATTTCCATTAGGTTGAATATTAATATGCCAGTTTCTCCAAGTGCTTAAGCTACTTTTTGGAAATAAGTCTGGTGCTTTTAAAATTTTCATAGTCTTGTAGATAACTAGAATCCCATAAAGAACTACGCCATCCGAAGGTAAAACTGAATATAATTAAAATACCAGATTGTATTTAAAGACAAAACATGAAGAAGAAATCACATATTCAGAGGTACACAGAGGCAAATTCAGCCATCAAATGCCAGTAAGTTTTGCGATCACTTACAGACACTTCTCCCAGAAGACAGCCTTTATGGCTTGGTTATTGCAAAGTATGCCATTGGCTGAACTTTAAAGCCTCACCAAAAGTCACGTCACTACCCCCTACTACACAAAGTATGCCATTGGCTGAACTTTAAAGCCAGACCAAAAGTCACTGTCACTACCCCCTACTATATCAACCAAGTTTCACATCATCCTTTCCCAAATGCTGTATTATTAATTAGATAAAATGGGGAAATGGTACTCTTCCACTTTTTAACATTTCTTTGTAATTGCTTCACCTAATGTAGCTCTCAATCACCCCCATCCTTACTGATTTTGCCAGACCAGAAACAGATGTGCAGTGTCATTATATACTCGCTATTTAATGATTAAAAACAAGAGAACTACATAGGGCAGGACAGGGTTGAAAGTTACCCATGTAGATATTGCATTTCCTTTTGTATTCAGAGGAACTGTTTAAAGAAACCACAAGGGAAGGTAGAATTAGTTAGAATAAAGCTGTCTTTTGCCTTAGTTACTTATGCAGCAGGAGAATGCAAAGGGTCCCCTGTTTCGTCCAGTACCCTCTGCTATGTATTCTCCATGTTAAAATATGTGATAAGGACTGCAACACAAGAGTCAATTATTTACACACAAGGAAATGAGGAAGATTGCATACCACAAAGAGGAGTAAGTGTAGTTTACCGGGCAGCCTGAGCATCACAGAATGCTTCAATCGACAGATAAAACCTCCATTCTTAAAGATTCAGTTACCTCAGAGAGGAAAGGAGGCGAGGCCACTCCCAGAAGTGTCCAAAACCAAAGCCACGGGGAAGCTGGGTTAGCAGCAGGTGATCCAGATGTGCACATCTGCTGCAGCCCACTCCCTCCCCCAGGCAATAGCTGGGCTGCAGTCTGTCACTAGGGACAGCCAGCACAATGGGGAGGCAGAAGAACAAGGTAAAATGACATTTGAAGGGTTTTCTGAGTTATGATGATAGTCTTTGAAATTCCCAGGCGGTGGGAAGGGTCTTCAAAGGGATTCTCAACTCCAGGATTTAGTGCTCTGGGCAATCACCCAGGTACCACAAAACCCCCATGTGTGCACGTCTCCTTTGTTACCCGTGGATGGACTCCTTCCCTGACGTCAGAGCTATGTTTGCTCAGCTTGATGAAAATGTGTTCTTCACTGGCCACATTCTTTCCCTTTTCCGAACCAGTGAGGTTTCCACAGAGCTCATGATGTTGAAGCCACTCTCTCCAGAGAAGGGACAGGGAGGACAGTTGTTTCTGGGGAGCATGTGCTGACCAGACACAGCTTTTTTTTCTAAGAGACCTGGTGTTTGTTTTTGTTTCTGTTTGTCTGGCATCTAACCAGCTCTGAATGCAATGTCCATCCCTTAGCTTGTGAATGGGACACTTGTGGAGGAGGTCCTGCTGCTCATTCCTTGGTCCTTCGGTGGAGAACTGTTCTAAGAAATGGTCCCACTCGGTTTCACCCAGCTCATGGCGAATCTCCCTTACCTTGAAAAATCACAAGTGTAGTGCTGGGAGACAGTGGAGTCTCAATGCTCCAGTGCAGGTCATGGTGACTGTCATGGGCTCTTCCCAGGTCTAACCAAATCTTCTGAACTCTTGCCAGATTTTGATTGAATTGTGATATAAATAAATATAAATATTGTAAGAAAGAAAATGTATCTCAATTATTCAGTACAACTTGATTTAGTTATTTGGAAACTTCGTCATTTATAGCAACATCACATGGAATGGGAAAACTTTCATCATTTCTTTAGCAGGTGTTGGTTTCACCTTAGAGCCTAGAAAGAAAGGCCTGAGACCAAGAGCCTAACCTGTTCCATCTAATCTATTGGTAAGAGAAGGTAACAGCGTGATCTTTGTTATGTGGCTATGATGTGCTGAGCTCTCACTTTAACTCGATTAGAGCCAGGAAACTGAGGAGAAAAGAATTTATATAAATCCTTTAAATTCACACAATGGATAGGGGATAGGTGATGGAGTCAGAATCTAATCCCATGCCAGAATGACTCTACAACATCGAAGTGCTGAGAAAAAAATTCTCTGTCACTGTTTATAGAAAAAGCTCATCACTTTATGACCGTCCCTCAGCAGAGCTGGTGGTGTTGTCATGGATACAGATGCTAGGTGGAAGCAGGTCACTCTGGGAGCTTCTGATGCTCCACTCTGTGACTGACGGTTACACCTTCGTATCCTAGCCACTTTGTCCCCACACCTCGCCCCTCTTAATTCCATAACATGTATCCTCCCATTACAAAAGGGAAGACTCTACCAGGTACTCTGAAGGTACCTCATATATAAAGTTAAATGAAGAGTCCCTCCAGAGAGGAACTTGCATTCTAGTGACATTTTCCTCTTCCCTCTAAGGACTGAGGTGAGTAAAAATACACTTAATCAAAAATGAAAAAAAAAAACTATGCATTCATTAAGAAAGTCTCACTCTTTTTTACATAGTTTGGCTATTCCTAACCTAACCTAAAGACCCTGAAATAATAGGTACATTTATGAGTTACTTGGTTCTTTAAATATTGATCTCTTAAAGTTATTTAAAATATTTAATCATATTCATTAGGAATCACAGCTTTATTTAGAAAATATATATTTATATATACTTTTTTTTTAGAGAGAGAGAAAGATTTTTGCTGTAGGGCATGTATATTTGCTGGAGAGACAGAGGGACAAAAAGTGAGAAATCATACCCCAGGGAAGATGACCACTCTTCTCCGTTCTCCTCTCAGGATTTTGGGCATACATGCACACACACACAGCCTGAGTGTTAAGCCTCCGGGTCCAGGACTCAAACCGCAGTCGACTATGTGGGGGTCTAGTGATGTAACCATTATGCCATCTGCTGGTCCCATACTTGGGAAATATTTTACAAGCCGTAATAATTGAATCATTCAAAGTCTTGTGAAATAGACCCTTGATTCGCTAAAATGGAAAAATTCTTAGTTTAAGAGGTAGTGTTAAAAAGAAACTTCTGACTAGCTGGCGCACAGGTGCAGGGGTACCACGACATTCTGCGATGGCAAAGCAACATGAGAATGTCCCAGCTTTGTGTCCCAAGGCCTCCATACATGTCTGCCTGTGATCCTGGCTGGCTGAGTCTGGGGATGGATCGCAGCATGTAGACCCTGTTCTCTTTCTATCTGTCTCTCCATCTTGATCATGAACACACTTTCTCTTTCATGGAAGAAATAAATAAACTTTTAAAACATACAATAAAATCTTACCATGACAGCAACGGGGGAGGGACTAATAAAATAACTCCATGGTAGAAAGAAATTGGATACCATGGGTACTTAGTGCTTCAACTCAGCACTGGCAGGAAGGCATTTTAGGAATTATACACCAGACTTTAGAAATAAGAGGTAAAAGTGATTAAACCAGACTGTGCGAAAGAGTTGCCATCTTTTGGATGGAACAGACCCCAGACTTCTGATCTCAGGCCCATAATAGCTCCTAAAACACTCCAATTCAATGAATTTGTGTGCAATGACTGTTCCCTGGGAAATAATTCAAAGTTCTGAGAATATGGTTAAATTCTAACACTTCTGCAACTAGATGAGCATTGATGCTCTCTAATTTTTAAAAGAAAAATAGTAGAACAACAAAAGAAACAAAATCCACTCAAACTAATTGTATATTTCAGGAAAATATTTGTGCCTAAACCACTTACACAACTGGGCCAGGCTCCACCTAGTTGTGCATAGAACTTAGGTACTATAGATATGTAAAGACACAGCCTCAGAAGGATTTGTCAGAGTAGATAAGAACTAGCAACATTTAATTTTTAAATAAAAATTGCAACCTACAAATAATTTATTACTTCAAACATAGTTTATTTGGTGTCCCATTGCCCCTCCTACTTGTTGTTACTCATATTGAAATGAAGAATCTTATATACATTGTTTTAGGATTTTTATCCAATTTTGTAATGAAGGAATAGAGTCAAGATGCCATGAATAAAATTGGGCTCATGAGCCAAAACAGCAATTAAAGCTAAATGAAAGGGAAAAAAAAGGATGAATATTTTATTCAGTTCAGCTGTTAAGTCTTAATGCAAAGAAATAGCTTTCCACAAATCTGTAATGGACACCAATTTCTAATCTCCTCCCTTATTAGGTTTTGAAAATCTTATCGTAGTATATGTTGGCAGCCAGCCAAACCTGGGATGTTCAGCTTAATAGATTTAAATTGAATTTTCAGGGTTTCCCCCTCTTCTGCCATTCAAAGCATTCAATTAAACCTCTTGGTGAACTGTTGATAACATTTCTCTAAGCAAAATTTGCCTTTGGATACAAAAAAAGACATTCTTGGAGGATGACATAGCATTGCCATTGGGCCAAAAGGAAAACATGTTGCAGAACATTTTTTCAAATGACAAAATATATTGTTTGGGGGTTATACGTGGTAATGTACTATGTCACCAAGCAGATATTAGTGCTGCTGGGACTGACATCCTTCGTGGCAAGAGTAAGTATGTAGTTAATAGTAGCTTGTCTGGGAGACCAGTTGTTTCTACATCATCGCACACAAGCTCTCTATCATTATAGATGACAGAGGGAGAAACAGAACTCTTATTAAAAGATTACATAGTAATATGTGCTAATAAAATTCCCTTCTGAGAGTTGCAGAGAAATAAAACACTGCCTTGAGAAACACAGGCCTGAGATAGGAGATCAAGCAGAAATACATTAATTCCACAAATATTTATTGATTATCTAAAATTTACCTGGCACTATGTAACAAGCTGGAGATAGAGTAACCTTCTTAAGCTTACAGTCTTCTGGAGCACAAAAAACATGAAACAATAACTCATACGAATAAATGTCAAATTGCACCTGTGATAAGAGCTGAGAAGATGATGCATGGCTAGTATGTTCAGCATGCTTTCACTGCGTGAGCTTGGGTAGGCTTCTTAATACCTCTGGGCTTCTTTTCCTTCATTTTAAATAGGGTTAATGATGGTTCTTGGCTTAGAGAGAGAGAGAAACAGAGAGAGAGAGCAGATTCATATGCCTTCTATGGCAAAATATTTTTAGAATTGTTATTATTAGTTATGGTTGTTACTGTGCTTAATGTATAAATTAAACTTTATCACAGATATGTACGAAGAGGCAAAAATGCAGTACATATAGGATTTAGTACTATTCATGTTTTCAGGTATCTGCTGGGGATCTTGGAAAGTATCACCTATGAATAAAGGGGGACTATTATAGAGAGGTAAGCACCCTTAACAGACTCTTCATGCTGTGATTCTTGCATCCCACCCCTCCCCACCTCAGCCAGTCAGCGTGATGGGCACCCATGTGTGCGCAGCATAGACATGGAGACAGAAGACATGAACCCAGGGCCTTTCCATACGGTCTCAGTATTGCAGAGCTTTGTGTGATTTCTGCACCACCACAAATCACCAATCTAGCTCTTTCCTGAAACTTAGTGACTTTCTCTTTCATAGAGGAGAAAATACTATTGGCCAAGTAGGGGGAAAAACAACCTCACAAGGTCTAAAGGAATATGGAGTCTTCCTACTGAGTAAAGAGGATGAGAAGATAGTTACTTATGAACAGGCCCTGAGGCTAAATGCAAGCATGTCAATTATGTCAAGTTTCAGATTATAGAGTATTATAGTACATTTGAAGCAGAAGCGATTTACTCGGCCAAGGATGGGCACATGGGCATGTCTAATCCCTAACCTGTGGCTCCATTGTTAACCCTCAAATACAACATGTAGAGCCATGCTCCCTGAATACCTTGTAAACCCAACTGTGCAGGAGTTATCATTATTATTTTTAAGAGGTGGGTTGCTTTGGACAAAATAGAAAGGAACATCACACCAAAGAAAATAAAAAGACAGAGAGAGAGAGAGAGAAAGAGAGAGAGAGAGAGAAAGAAAGAAAGTGAAAAGGGCAGGAAGAGAAAGAAAAAAGAAGAGGAAACTGAGGTGCATTCATTTATAGCTGTTTGTTTATGACTGAGAAGATATGCTGGGTAAATCACACAAACTGAATGCTTGAGCATCTCAAGAGTTCAACCAAGGTCAGCAGGTCAACACCAATTTGAAGAGTGAAAGTCATCAGCTTGTAAAGGTGCAGTAAAGTAAGACAGCAAGATGTGAGAAGGGAAGGTACATCCTCCCATTTCTTGTTAAATCTCTTCATCCACCTACAACCCTTCTTATATAAGGAGCTTTCTTCAGATTCAGTAACCAAAGTGATTTTTACCTTATCTCGTCTCTGTTTTTACCTCATTATTTTTCTATCACCTCAAAAGCACTCTCACTCGATGCAGGATAGCTTTTCCTTTGTACTTAATATTCAACAGCATTATCTGTAAACCCCAGAAATATTTAGAGATGTTTTCCAATGGAAAAGCAGAAAATGTGTGTCTCGTAAGTAATGGCTTCATCATTACAAGGCAGAATCAAAATGTATACGAAAGTGAATTACTAGCCTAATCAGTTTGCTCTTCCTTATTAGAAGGAGTTGGGTTGTAATTTGAAGTGAAGTCATTCTACTGATCCAAATGCCAGTTCCAGCTTGTTGACTTTAATGGGGCAGTATCACACTTGGAAATGTGAAAACACAGTGGGTAATATTTATATGAAATCTTCAAGAACCATGGTATTTTGCTCATGTGGAATACTATGGCATTTTGCCTGGATCAGGGAACCAACAGATTAACACATTAACACTTTTAGGAAACACATACAATTTGCTTTGAATGTGGTCTTTGACTTTGAGAAGGAATACCTAATGATTTCAAACTGACGGACTATTTTTAAAGCATTTCTAAAAAAAAAAAATTGTTGGTTGCTAAAGAAGCTCTTAGCATCAACATTAGAGAACAAGCAGAAAATCCATTTGACAGAAAAAGTCCACTCAAGATAGTCCTTTAAATACAAATGACCTGGGGACCAGCAGTTGACATAATGGCTATGTCACTGGACTCCCATGTTGTCGACTGTGGTTTGAGTCCCAGACCCGATGGCTTGAACTCACACCAGGCACGTGTGCATGCATGCCCAAGATCCCGAGAGGAGAATGGAGGAGAAGGGGTTGTGACATGGCCATCCCACTTCACTTGGGGGGTGATTTCTTGCTTTCTGTCTCTCTCTATCTTTCTGGCAAGTGCACTCACCCTATAGCAAAAACCTCTCAAAAAAAAAAAAAACCCTAAAACTACTTTTAAAAATTCATTTTAAAATAGTTCTTAGATTAATCTTCAACTGTACATTTTTAAAGTATGTCTTATATTGAAGTCTTAGATACCAAGAGTGGTTCTAGATACTAGGTCTGTATCAATTTGTGCAATCTCACATGAATTAGGAACTACTACTGTTCTTGTTTTACACGTAAAGCCATGGAGGCACAGAGGCTAAAAGGACTTTCCCCAAATTAAACCTTTGGTAACTAGAGAATCCTAGATTTGAACTAAAGCAACCTAACACTGAGACTATATTCTTCATCACTACACCATCCAAATGCATGCATGCATAGACTGAAAGTTCTAGTGTTCAAGAAAGATGTTACTGAAGCCAGATGGTCGCATAGTGGTAACACAACTGAAGTGAGGGAAGTTTTGGGTTTGGATCAGAGACCTCCCTGAGCATACTAGGAGCTCACACTGGTCACAGTCAGGGCTGCCTGAGAGAGGAGGCCATCGTGGTATGAAGACCTGAGGGGGGTATCCATCTTTCTTTTTCTGTCTCATGGAAGACATAAACACACATTGTTAAAAAGGAAAGAAACATCCTTTAAACTCATAAATATTATTATCATTAGTAACATTAAAAGTCCAACTTTTCCCTTCCATTTCTTTTTAATGGTGAGGGACTGTATTACCATTTCATTGGGCTCAAGACATATAATATGCTAATACTATTGCTTACGCTGGGGAATTGGAATTTCACTTAATAAATACAATACATGCACTATTAGAGCTAAAATATGAATCAATCAGTAAGAGATTAATCCCAACATGGGAATAAAACTTTCCCAGTGGTTTTGCTTAAAATGTTAAAATAAGAATTTTTGTTTCCTCTTATTCTCTAGATCATTCTCCATCAGTTCCTGGTTCCATAATGACTCAATGATAGTTAAGAAGTTAAACTTTAAAGGATCTAAAATAGATAACCTACCGCATGATGGTGTTGAAGCAGAAGATGATAATGGTCGGAAGTGAGGGTGATGATGGTAAATTCTGATATACTAGGAAGCAAAGGGGGAGAGAACAGGGATGTAGAAAGACACATGGAAGAAGCAGTACCTGCTTCACCCTGACCCTCTAACACTGAAGAGAGTTCCCTGTTTAAGTAAGCAAGGAAGGACTGAGATCACTGAAGCCACAGCCGTCACCAGCCAGTGTAGGCACCTGCGTGTTTGCACAAACACCCAAGAGAAGGTTACTCTACTAGCATTCTTTTTTCCCTCTGCACCTCTGCCCTCCAAGTGATATTTAGATAGCATCACTTTTACTTAGTCTCTTCACAGATCCAGACTGATCCAGATGAAGGAGACGGGGAGATGATCAGTATCCATGAGGACCGAGATTCAGCTTAACCAGATGCATTTCGGGGCAGCAGAGGCAGGTGAATTTCATTTCTTCCTCAGGGATTTTTTTCTAATCTCTGTTTGTACAAGCTGCATTTTCTCTTAGTCTCTTCCTCTTTTCTTTACCCTCCTCCCACGTATCACATCCTATCTGGTATCTAAAGAGACCACACAGTAAGGTCCTCATATTGAAAATGAGAAATAAACTAAGAATACATGAGAGATCAGTACAAGGCCTGTGAATGTAACCACACTATCTAATAAACTCCATACCAAAAACTAGAATATAAAAGATTAGACTCTCGATCGGCTTTCTCCTTTCCAAACTCAGCTGATACACTGGGACATTTGTTCTGGGTAATTAGAATCAGATCTTTTTTTTTTTTTCTATCCATTTCAATTGTCAACTTCATTGGGTCTTTTATAAATACTTACAGTCCATCTGTCTACTTTCTTTGATGAATTATTTGATGAATTATTACTCCTGCTTTTCAGCCTTTTAAATAGTCATTAAAAAGTTCTAAGTAAGGGAGAATCACTGCAGATTTGTTTTAGATCAATCCTTTCAAAGGCTCTGAAGAACAGATTCAAGGTGGGTGAGGTTGGAAGCAGGAAATCCAAATAGGAGACTCAGGCAGATCAGATAAAAAGTGATGACTTACTGAGCTAGAGAAGCCTAGTAGGGATGTGGGAGACAGAAGATTTTAAAAATTTAATCTAGTCACTGATCATGAGTTAAAGGAAACAGAAATCAGAGCAATTCTGAAGGAGAAGCAGACTTAGGACATTCACTGGAGAGAGAGAGAGAGAAAAGATAGAGAGGGAACGTGAGAGAGCACTCCTCAGAAGGATGACCACATTGCAATTCCCTCTCTTTCATTCTCCTGTCAGGATTTAGGGCAGGCAAGTGCATGGGCCCAGTGTGTTTTTTTCAAGCCACTGGGTCAGAGACTCAAACCAAGCTTCAGCCATATGAGATTCAGCTGCCTTAACCACCATACCGCTGGCTGACCCTAGACAGTGGGTTTTACCGACTGTATTGTACTGAGATTGTGTGAGGCTAGCAGCGGCTTCTTTAAATTTTGCTGTCATTGATTCCAATGGTTGTGGACATATTCAATCTCTTCCTGTTCAAAACAGTCACAATAAAGTCTGTTTATGAGCAAAACTTTACGAATAAAAAGTACGATGTCTTAAATGTATAGAGAAAAAAATTTATCCACATGTTGAGAGTAAGCAATACATAAAAAAGTAGAGACCAGGAGCATAACACGTTTTGCTAAGGATGTTTGTGGAAGGAAGGGAGGTGCATTAGATGGCAACTGGAAGAGGAGAGGGGCCCCCACAGTTTGAGTGTGTTCATGTGTGTTCTATGATAAGATAGATCTGAGCATGTTTATAAACTGAGGAAGGAGCCAGTAGGAAAGGAGGAGGAGAAGGAGGAGGAGCTCTAACTGACAAGGCTGGATCTTGGACAAGATGGAAGGAACCAGGGCCAGTGTTATATAGGTTGGCGTGCACAGGCAGAGAGGTGTTCTATTCTTCTATGACATGCAAGAAAGAGAACATAAATTGGAAAGTTGAAAGAGGTTCCATTTATCTCAATGAAGTAGATTTCCAGTGCAGTAGACATCCAGGTTTGGTCACCCAGGCATCCATGACACTTTTTGGTAACTAATCCTGACTTCTCTTGGGGAACCACCACCTGCTGTTCTCAAACCAGTGACTTTGGACTGGAGCTCATGACCCAAACCCATCAGAACAACACATTCCACTGTGCATAATGATTGGTTGAGGCACGTGTCACAACTGGAGATAATGGGATATGCCGGGACGTTGACTGAGGCTTCTGGCTAAGAAGCAGGCATACTTCCTTTGCTGAAAGGCTTCAACTGGAAAGGGTATAAGTTCTCCTGCCTCCAAGGTAGGAAGCGTCTGAGAATGGAATTAAACCTAAATAGAGCTAGGCAGAGAAAGACTGAGAAAAACCAGGTCCTGTGAATATAGATGAAGCCCCTGCTCTGAGCTTCATCTGAATCCTGACCTTCCCTAGGACTTTTCAATTAGTTTAATTGATAAATTCCAATTTTGCCTAAACCAGTTTGGACTGGGTTTTGGCTTACACCATATTGTGAGATTGTTTGCCAAAAGTGAAGAAGGTGGAGTGTATTTTTAAAAAATAGAAAGCAGACTGATAGCATAAACAGCAAAAGGAAGGATTTTAACCAATAATCACCCAGTTAGGTCATAAAACACAGTTCAGCTTGGCTGAACCCAACCATGTTAATGTCAAGCCCAAGTCAATAACTTGGTTTTCTAGTGTTCTCTGTGGTAACTGAAGGAACTGATTTTTTTTCATCACTTGCAATTGCCTTCATGAAGTATGAACCACCTTTGGCTGGGCTCATATGACACCTAACATCTGGATAAAAATTGAAAAATGTGATGTCAACCATGTGTTTTGTCAAACACAATTACAAACCCCTGGGTAGTTACAAAATATCTAATAATTGTTTCAAATTTCATCTGAATCATATACACACAGCATTTGTGAGTCAAAACGTGCACAGAGTTGAGGAACATAATCTCTGCACCCACCATTCCTCTGTTTTACAAGTCAGCCCCCAGCCCAAATGTGCTGTCAGCTTTCCCCCCACTTTATATTTCCCCCGTGTAGTGTTTTCTCAATGCAAATGCATCAACATTTCATCTCCATGAGCAACTGTTCATGTTGGAGTCAGATGTCTTATATTTCAGCTCTGTCACATACAGGGGAGTAGAAGTGAGGATATTTGAGTTGGAAGGTAAATTTAGACCTGGAAGGACAAAACTAAGCCTTTTGTTTCGCCAAGAATGAAACAAGTGTTCAAGAAACTTAGGTAATTTGTACAAGGTCATATTGCTACTTGGTGACAAAGCTGAGGTTGGAATCTGTGACTTTTGACTGACACTACTACACCATCTGACTTCTACCTGTCAAAACCTGCTCAGAAGTAAATTTTGGTTATATTACTATTTTTCAGTCAGAAGAACTTTGAGGCTATGAATGTATTTAAAGCTACTTGAAATAGTGTCATCCATTCCTAAAATGGTTTTTCTTTGAGAGGTTTTTGCTATAGGGCACTTGCGCTCACCAGAAAGACAGAGAGAGACAGAAAGCGAGAAATCATCCCCCAGGGGGGATGGCCACGCTGCAATCCCTTCTCCTCCAGTCTCCTCTCGGGATCTTGGACACACATGCACACACGCCCGGTGTGAGTTTAAGCCACCAGGTCCGGGACTTGAACCGTGGTTGACTACATGGGAGTCCACCAACATAGCCATTACTCTAACTGCTGGTCCCTAAAATGTTTTGTTTTTGAACATCCAAGTAAGTTCAGTCTCAGAAATCTGAAGTTGTTCTTTATTATTAAACATCTAAGTATCATAACTATTATTTCTCTGTCTACTCACCATCCTTTAGATTTATTGTACAAAAATTTAATGCCCAGTAGTGGCACCACTGTATTTAAAGGGACTTTAACATAAATTATTTTATATATATATATATTTATGTATTCATATATATATATATATTTATATATATATATATATAAATACACACACACACACAGACACACACACACACACACATATATATATATATGCATACATACTCTTATGTTTATGTAGTAGTTTCATATATTTTCTATTATTTTATGGAATAAAATGGCTTATAACAATCAAGCACATTCATGCAATATGATCTCATAGGGAAGGCATATCCTTTTATTTTATACAAGTTTCCTAATAGGGAAGCTTAAAATCCTGTCTTCTGTTTGCAAGTCTTACATCGCAGAGAGAGAAGTCTAACAGCGCAATGCCATTTGTTCCAGGGAGGACATGATCTCTGATTTTTCACTCACTCATTCATTCAATTAGAGCTGTGATACAACCAAATATTCCATAATAAGATTTCTATTACTTCACTGTGTTGAATCATAATCACTAAATGAAATGCTATTCAATCACTTTAAAATAGTCATTACTTAAAAATTAGACAAACAAGCTAAATAAGTTATTCTGAATTAATTTCAGTAAAAAGAAGTGTTTATTATTTTCTCCATATGTTATAGGTAAAATAAAGATTATAAGTTAAAAATGCAACAAGGAAATTTGGCTCAAAAATGTAAGGAAATTAATGAAAAACTTTGGAAATATAAAGAATCATGTATTTCACTTTTTTAATTCAGGAAAGAGAAAACAATAGGATCAAAACAAACAAACAAAGTGATCTTTTGAAAATGGTAGCCCTAGTGGAACTTATAGCTTCTTGAATTTACACTGTTTGAACTGTGAGCAATACTCACAATAATGATGAAACAATCAATTAACTCACCAAGCACAGTGAATTAAGAGTGAGGATGTGACTTGGCATCTAAGAAGCTCACAATCCATTTGGGATGATAAAACATGAAATTAATCAATTGAAAATATTTGATATTATCTACCTAAGAGATAAGTTATTCTTCTTTCTTATCCTCTGATCTACTACTTAATAATCTGATTAGAACTTTGCCCGAAGCTTTATGAGGTCGATGCTAGCTTGGATAAAGGAATATACAAATCTGAAGTCAGGAAATTAATGGTGATTAAATAGCTCTTTGTTCAGAGGACTTAAAGTTTACAGAGCACTTTTATCTATATATTATCTCATAGAAATAATTCAGACCTCTATAATATTGGTAGCACAAAATGTTTCCATTTTACAGAAAAAGAAACTTAGATCAAGAAAAAAAAGACCTCTCTTGGAGTGTTCAGTAGTGCCTAGATAATTGTGGCAAAATCAAATTTAAATTTACTGAACTTTTAACTCTATTCCATGGGCATTCAACATAAAAGTGTAGAGAACTGCTTAAAATCTCAACTCTATCACTTTTTATCCTCATCATAAGGAGCATGTCACTTTCAGCCTCTCTAAGCCCAATTTCAGAAAGAGCTGTGTACGTTAGTAAAACCCAATGTTCAAAAATAGATGAATGGATTGGAAAAGTCTGGCAATATACACTATGGAATACTGTTCCACTAATTTTCAGACTCAGTGGCTTTAAACTCACACTAGGCACCTCTGCGTGTCCAAAATCCCAACAGAACAGAGGAGAAGGGACTGTGGCATAGCTATCCCCCAAGAGGAGTGATTTTTCGGTCGAAGCTAGTCACCTCCACATCTACCACAAAGGATACTGGAAAATCCATCTTTATTGTGGACAGTCATGAACCTACCTAAAAGTTCATGTTATAGTGAAAAGGAGGGAATAGGATTTGGAGATCAATGCCAATCTGCTACACTAGCCTGTTAATATCACTGGGTTGCTAAAATGTTCATTAGACATATTATGTATCAAAGTATATGCCTTATTGAACAAAGCAGAGTAGTTTTATAGAATTATCAATGAATCAGACTTCAGGTATAAACAAAAAGACTTATCTATACATAGTGCTGTTTCTAGGTGTTTCAGATCAATGCACAGCTGTGACCACCACTGGCATGCACATGCAGACCTCCCATCACAAGGGGCCTTGGTAATTGGCCATGTGATACAATGTTTCCTAGAGGCCACACCTTCCACAAGCTGCTCCCAGCCAACAACTAACTGGGACAAGTTAGTTAGGAAAGTCCCATTTCTGGGAGACTTAGGCAACCATCTCTGAATGGAAGATTCTGGACAGTATTGCTGAAATGTCCTTAGATGGCACAGTAATCCAGAACACTCCATCAACCCTCTCTTCCTCCTTCCACCCACAGTCAGACTTCTGTCCTGGTCCAGTTGTTCTCTCCATCTTCTTTAAGCCCTTTCTCTATTTTCTCTCACATAAAACTTCCCTTAATAAAATTTCTGCATGTTTAATTGTCTTGAAATCTGCTTCTTGGGGGACTAGCAAATGGCGTAATGGTTACGTCGCTGGACTTCCAAGTAGTCAACTGCAGTTCGGGTCCCAGACCCGGTGGCTTAAAACTCATACCAGGTGGCTTCTTCAAGAGACAGCTCCATGGCTCCTGCGATCTAGCCATTTTGGGGGAAATGGAGAAAGGAAGAGTTCCCACTGATAATTTGGCCTCCAGCATACAAAACTCGCATGATTGAACTTCCAAGTTTGGGAAGAAACTGATCATTCACCACATGACTAGAAATCACTGCAGTACCACAAGAAATATGGGGAAGCAGGAAAATACCTCTCCTCCAAGGGAAAAGGATAACTCCTCTTCATCCACACACAGTTCAATGGAAATCATGGGAATGTCTGATAAAGAATTCAGAACATTCATAATGGCAAGGCTTACAGAGGTGGAAGAGAAGAGAGACAAGGAACTGCTGAAGAGGAAGGAGAAAGGAGTTGAAGAGTTCCAAGAGGTGAGGAAATTCATGCAAGATCTAAAAGAGGAATTTCACACTTTACAAAAGAATCAGATGGAACTGTTAGAGATGAAGGCTATAATACAAGAAGTCAAAAT
>NW_006159559.1:7901658-7925182 GCF_000334495.1 Tupaia belangeri chinensis
ATGATTAAGCCACTATGCAGTTTATCCTAGATGGGAAACCACATTTAGTATGCTGTGATGATGCTCAGGGAATGAATGTAAATTTAAAAAAAAATTCAAAAGAAAAAAATAAACACAAACACTAAAACTGTTATTGAAATTTAAAAAAAAAAACTGTGTATTTGATGACCACAGTAAGCTATATAGCCCCAGCTAGGTACTATTTCATAGTATGTTCATTCTGCTCACTGAGGTTTATGCCTAAAGTCAGACATGGATTCATGTGTATGCATATATCAGCTGCGCTTGCTATTGCAAATATTTAGACAAATTAAGTTCATTAGCAAATCAATTAAATGGGGGGGAAGGGCATAGAACCATACCATGGATACCAGAGACAATGTGGGAGGAGGGTTAGACAGGGCAGAGGGTTAGGGATAGGGAATCAAGGATGGCAAAAAAAAAAAAAAAAAAAAAAAAAAAAAAAAAAAAAAAAATGTTGATGTGATTGATTGCACCAATAGACAGTGTATTTTGGATGGAAAATTCATTTTGTATATTGTAATGATGTATAGTGAATTAATGTAAAAAAAAACAAAACAAAACAAAAACCTCATACCAGGTGTAAGTGCATGCATGCCCAAAATCCTTAGAGGAGAATAGAGGAGAAGAGATTGTGGTGTTATCATCCCCCTGGAGGGTGATTTCTCACTTTCAGTCTCTCTGTCTCTCTCTGTGTCTCCAGCGAGTACGTGTGCCCTATAGCAAAAATCTCTCTTAAAAAAAGAAAAGAAATCTGCTTCTTGGAGGACCTGAAATAGTAAAACATAATATTTTGTAAAGAAGTATAATGCAGGGGCCAGAGTGGTGCAGTGACATTTCAGTTCTGGAGACCTACTGGAACGTGCCAATTATATATGTGCCCATGATCCAGGGCTGGCTGAGACTGGGGGTGGGTCATGGTGTGAAGACCCTGATGGCTTTGCTGTCTTTCTTTCTCCTTTTCTCTGTCTCTCTGGTTCAGAGAAGAATACATAAATAAACTTTAAATAAATACACATGCACATACACATTAATACATTAATATATATATGTGTGTGTATATATGTGTGTGTGTATATATATACATACATATATATATATATATGTATGTATATATATATATATATATATCTTACAGAATTTCTTCATTATAAAAAGATTTTTTTGGCAGAACTAAACTTTTGCTAAGTAAGCACATTTTAGGATCATGTAATATATTCATATTCATATCCAAAAATTTTATATTCTCCTTATGGATTGTCTTAAATTATGGCAACAACTAAATAGTTTGTCTTTTTTTTTTAAGATACAATGGCAATCTTTTTCAAGGCTTATAACGTAGAGTTGATATAAATCTTCATAATAATACTTTTGAAATTCAAAAGAATATGTACACATGTTTAAAGACTCAATTGCAAAAAGCCCTTTATGTGTAAACTCTCATTCATTCAGTAATCAAATATCACATATCTACAATGTACTAGGCACAAAAGCAAACATTGGAGAGGCTGAAACGAATAAAATTGAACTGATCTCAAGGACCTTGCCACCTAGTCACTGAGAAACATCTGTAACTAGCAACTACCAGGGCCCCTTAGCCACACACTGCCCTTGTCAGAGAGAATTTTGACCAGGGAAGGCCCACTAACCAGACCTTCTTGCTATCACTTCTCAGCTTTGCTTCTCAAGTTGCTCATAGTTGTTTGCCTACTCACAGAGCATGGAGAACAGCCCCCAAATCAAAAAGATGCACACCTACACTTTTTTCTTCAAACTCTTTAGAATGACTCAAGTGGAAGGAGGTTCTGAGACAGCAGAGGGTCACTGCAGAAATAAGAAGCCAGCAGTTAGATTTGGGGCAGAACAGTCTGTTCATTCAGCATCTGACTCAGCAAAAAAGTCTAGAGGGTCATTATATATCCATAAATGCCAGAGGACTAATGGGAAAAAGAAGGTCCCAGGAGAAAAATGTGGACGAAAATGAAGTCTTGTTTGGTTACTGTTATTTTACATTTCCTGAGAATTATTTTAGCAGTGTTTAGGGATTGTCCATTAGGTTTTTCCAGCTTATTCAATGGCAAAAAGCAGAATGGCTAGATTCCTGAGAACACTTTAACTTGAAATTTCTTTTAAAAAACAAAAACAAAAAACAGTGAAAGGGGTTGGCAGGTGGTGTGATGGATAAGGTACTGGACTCCCACATGGTCAACTGTGGCCTCATTCAGGGACCAAGGACTCTGAAAACCTCCTGCCCCCATGTTCTAGCTAGGAGTCAGGGAAAAGAACAGAATTATATAGAGACTGCAGGTCATCTTATCCTGTATGCCTCTGAATACTCAGATTTAATTCCAAAAACTAGGAAAAAATGTATAATTCATCAGATGATCGGAAACCACCCCAGAGGCACAAGAAATATGAGAAACTAAGAAAATATCTCTCCTCCAAGGGAAAAGAATAACTACTCTTCCTCCACAGACAATGCAGGGGATTTCATGGAAATGTCAGATAAAGAATTTAAAATATTCATAGTGACAAAGCTAACAGAGATGCAAGAGAAAAAATACAACGAACTCCAGAAAATGAAGGCGAAAAGAGACAAAAAATTCCAGGAGGTGAGGAAGTTCTTGCACGATCTGAAAGAGGAAATTCACACCATGAAAAAGAATCAGACGGAATTGTTAGAGATGAAGGCTCTAATACAGGAAATCAAAACCTCCCTTGAAAATATTAAAAGCAGATTAGATCATGCAGAAGATTGAATTTCAGATGTAGAAGATAGAACCTCTGACCTAGAAAAATTCACCAAAAAGACTGAGAAAATAACACCCAAAATGAGAATAACATACAAGTAATACTAGAAACCATTAAATACCCAAATATCCAGGTCATTCCATTATCCCAGAAAGTGAAGAAACTAATAAGGGTATCGATAATCTATTCCATGAAATACTGGAAGAAAACTTTCCAAACCTAGAGAGGCATTCAAATACTCAGACCCAAGAAATACAAAGGACCCCACATACAATTAACCCAAGAAAATCCTCTCCAAAGCACATCATAGCCAGACTGACCAAAAAACACAGACAGAGATGAGATACTAAAAGTGGCAAAAGAGAAACGTCAAGTTACTTTCAAAGAATATCCTGCAAGGCTAACGTCAGACCACTCACTGGAAACAATGCAAGCAAGGAAATAATGAAGAAATATATTCAAAGTGTTAAGTGAAAAACAATTTCAACCAAGAATACTATACCCAGCAAGATTATATTTCATATGGGAAAAAAGAGACAAAAACATTCTCAGATAAACAAAACCTGAAAGAATTTACCAACATCAGACCAGCTCTCCAAGAAGTGCTAGAGGTAGTGTTATAACAGGAAAACTAAAGTCAAACTACAAAAACAACCAAGAGAATGGTCAGCCTAATAGTAGAGACAAGTCCAGAGTTAAATGTTAACTTCCAGAGTTTAAACGGAAAGATCAGACCACAGTAACACTGCAAATTCAATAGAAGATTAGTTACATAGAACTGAAGAGTGAAATAGAACTTTTTGACTTTTGACTAAAACATTACGAATTTTCTTTGATCCTTTGATTTCCACATTTAAGGATTTTTGTCTTCTCTTGAATTATTAATAGGTTCATCTACTTACTATTTGAAATGAATACTAACCTTTTTCCCAGCTTTAAGTTTTAACCAAATTTTTCTTAACACTTGTTTATTTTAATCTATTAAAACTAAAACTGCTTTTCTTGAAATTAAAAAATGCACTAAAAAATACCTATTACTACCTATTTAATGACTGCAGTAACCAAATAGCTCCAGCAAGGTGCTACTTTATCGTATGTTCACTTTACTCACTGAGGTTTCTGCCTAAAGTCAGACATGTGTTCATAGATATGTATATATCAGCTGTGCTTGCTATTGAAAGTATTTAAATTCATGAAAATCTTTAGTGAATCAATAAAATGTGAAAAAAGAAAGGCATGGAAAACAACTGTACATACCAGAGACAGTGTGGGAGGAGGAGGGGAAATGGCAGAGAGTGAGAGGTAGGGAATAAAAGGGGTGGGGGGGAAGGCAAAATATATAAGAAACAAGAAATAGAAAATTATTTGTGGATGATAACATATATGGTAATAACCTTGGTTGAGTCAATACATAATGTATTCTGGATGGAAAATTTATTTTGTATACTGTAATGATGTACAGTGAATGAATGTAAATAAATTAAAATAAATAATATAAAAGAAAAAATTAGTTTTTATAAGTCTGGAAATTCATATGGCCAAATATATCTGGGATAAAATATACTTTTTATTATAAGTACTCATATGTATTTTTAATCTATGAAAGCAAAACACATATTAAAAAGGCAAAAAAAAAAGCAAATTCTTAAAGGCATTACATATTTTAATAGTATTAAAGTGACGATCTCTGTAAAGTATTCTTTTTTTAAAAAAAAGTTTCTTTCTTCTATGAAAGAGAGACAGAGAGAAAACAGAAAGACAGATACCTCCAACACAGTCTTCTCTATTGGCTCAAATCCTGGGCCACACACCCCATGTACTCAGAGACATGAGTGATTCAAACCCAGGATGTTACTAGGTTGCTCTAGTTATGTTACCAGTGCACCTGGCCTCTGTAAGACACACTTAAAAAAAAAAAAAAAAGTATTGCCCATGTCTTAAATTTTGAAAAAAATGTCTCCTCTTTCTCAGCTTAATTCTTTTTTTTTTTTTTTGAGAGGTTTTTGCTATAGGGCATGTGCGCTCGTCAGACAGAGAGCGACAGAGAGACAGAAAGCGAGAAATCATCCCCCAGGGGGGATGGCCATGCCACAATCCCTTCTCCTCCATTCTTCTCTCAGGATATTAGGCACGCACGCACACACGCCCGGTGTGAGTTTTAAGCCACCAGGTCCGGGACGTGAACCACAGTCGACTACGTGGGAGGCCAGCAACATAGCCATTACACTAACTGCTGGTCCCTCAGCTTAATTCTTTAATAGAAATTCTATCATTTTATACATTATCACTTATGAAAAAAGCAAAGAGTTGTGAATGGCAGGTGTCCAAGTCACAGGCAAAGCTCAATGAGAAGAGACAGAATCCCTAGAAGACCTGAAATTCCCTGAAGAGAGACCTTGTCATATACCTTTTCCATGACTCCCCACAACTCCTGAAACAGATCTGATGACTAAATCCCTTTTAAGTGAACAGATGGGGGATGGTTAGTTGAGTGGATAAAAAAATAGGAAAGGAACAGGGGAAGCTGGGATAGAGGCTGAGGCCACCGCAGAGTGCTCTATATTGTAGAAAAGCTGAACGGAAGGGCACTAGACCTTAGGAATTCTATGACCTCAGGCAGTCAAGAAAACATCTAGCAGATTGTCTTTGTCTTCAAAAATAAACAGCAGGAAGAGGCAAACACCTGAACTAATGAAAACTGCTTCTTCTGACTTTCTCCTAGGAAGTGAAAACAGCTCACATAGCATTCTTGGTACATGCAGATGTCTAGGAAATTAATTGCAAGTTAACCCTGAGGGTTGCCACGAAACTTCTGTCTGCTGGGACATCATGAAAAGGACAGCATGAAGGGGTGGACTGAAGTCCACTGGGACACTCTACTCTGACAGTTCCTCTCTCCTCACTGCAGAGCAGAATTCCCACAGGCTCTGGCTCTTGTGGTCTGTGTGCTGGGCTTCAGTTGGGTTTTTGTTTGTTTGCTTAAATGAGCTTTTTGCTATAGGGCACATGTACTCATCAGAAAGACAAAGAGAGAGACAGAGAGACAGAAAGCTTGAAATCACACCCCAGGGGGACGGCCACGCCGCAATACCTTCTCCTCCATTCTCTTCTCGGGATCTTGGCCATGCACACACACAACCTGATGTGAGTTTTAGGCCATGAGTTTAAGCCTCTGGGTCCAGGGCACTTGAACTCCAGTGGACTACATGGGAGAGACCAGCAACATAACCATTACTCCATCTGCTGGTCCCTCAGCTTGGCTTTGTGTAACGCCTGCCTTGGGAATGAAAAAGAAACTATTTAAATTCTGTAGCAAACAGAATTCTGTCAGCTGCTGCCCAGCTGGGTAAGGAAGCTGAGGTATGTTGAAGGCCAGGAGGCTGAGAGCTCATGGAGGGGGTGCTAGGTCAGAAGTCACCTTTCTCCGCAGGCTAACTAGAAGATCCCCCCTCATTTCCCAAGCTTGAGCTGTCTGTGCATCTCATCAGCTTTGTGGTCATTGTTGTGAGCATATTCTTTCTCTTCTAAAAGACTATAAATTAACTGAAGGCAGAGTCCATTTGCTTCCCACCTCTGCTGTCACAGTGGATGTTCATTAAATGTTTGTTGAATTAATTGATAGAAATAGACCATGAAAATATTCATTGTTTCTGTTTTTCTATCACAAATTTTCTTCTCTGGGTCTTTGTTTTTTTGTTTTTCTCTCTCTTCAAAATTTCTTTGGGAAGGTTATAAAACACTCCTGGGGGAAATATACATGCTCAAAATCTCAAGAGGAGAATCAGAGAACTAAACAGGAGATTGCAGAGTGGTCATTCCCCTGGGAGGCGCTTTCTCATTTTCTCTCTCTCTCTGGTGAGTGCATGCACTCTACAGAAAAAAAAAAAAAAAATCCTGCATGTTTTAGAAACATCTCAAACATCTCATATTTTTCAGTTTTGCTGCCATGCCTTTCTCTCAAATCATTCATTCACTGTCTTCTTTGACTTTTCTCCATCAATATTAGCTAACAGCCATTCACAAGACATCAAAATTTCATTGAACACTGACTATGGCCAGATCCCATGTGCATGTCCTTCATGTCCTTTTTTTTTTGAGAGGTTTTTGCTATAGGGCGCGTGTGTTTGCCAGAAAGACAGAGAGAGACAGAGAGACAGAAAGCGAGAACTCACCCCCCAGACGGGATGGCCACACAGCAATTCCTTGTCCTCTATTCTCCTCTCAGGATCTTGGGCATGCATGCACATGCACCCGGCGTGAGTTTAAGCCACCAGGTCCAGGATTCGAACCACGGTCGACTACGTGGGAGTCCAGCAACATAGCCATTACGCTAACTGCTGGTCCCATACATGTCCTTAATAGCTAATCGAGTCATCTGACTTCAGTGAGTGTGTGCCGGACCTAGAATGCTAAGTGGGGTCAACCTCCTTAGTGTATGTGATGCTGCTAAGAAGATGGGACCCTCACTTGGTTAAAGGAACTAGGTTGCCAGCCTCTGTCTTTACTGTCCTCCCATAACTGCTCCTCTCCTGACTAATTTTATATATCACCACCTACCTACATGCCACTCCTAGTACAGAAAGTAATTCCTCCAGTCTTTCACTTTCTAGGTTAAGTTTCACTTGAACAAATTCCACTGTTGTGACAAACCTCTTTATAAGTGATTCCTAAATCAGGCATTGCTGAATGACTCTTTCCTCTGATGACACTTACTCAACAAAAAATACTACTTATTTTGTAATTGTACAAATTATTTCCTCTGTAATTCTTAATTCAGTAAGGCAGCCCTCGAGGACACTTCCTGTGGGAAAGCCTGCATGCAGCACACAAATAACAGCACCACGGACCACAGAGGCTCTGTTCCCAGAGAATCAATCCCCCACTGGCTGAGGAAGTAAGACCAAACCTGAAGAAAAACTCAGGAGATCCTATGCCCCGCATTTCTACCTGCCTCTAGAGTAGGTGCTGCTCACTGAGCAGCTACATTCTTCCCAGAAGGGTTACAAAATTTTCTCTCTCTGAGACCTGCAGATGGTGTAATGGTTATGTCACTGGACTCCCACATAGTTGATTCCCAGCAGCTTAAAACTCACATCGGGTGCGTGTGTGTGCATGCCCAAGATCCCAAGAGGAGAACGGAGGAGAAGGGATTGTGGTTTGGCCATACCTCTGGGGAGGGGTGATTTCTTACTTTCTGTCTCTGTCTCTCTCTGGCTCTCCAGCAAGCACATGCCCCCTATAGCAAAAAGTTCTTTAAGGAAAAAAAAAAAAAAAACTTCTCTCCACAAATACAGTTTCCTGATGCAGCCATGATGAGATCCCCTCTGTGAGGCAACGTCATGTGGACAGAATCCAAACATGTGCATCTTCTGACTCCAAGGTCAAGTTCAGGGTTCCACTTCCAGCTCTGAAGCATCACCAGGTCGTCCCCATCAGCCCAAGGCTGCACTAGCGAGCCAAGGGTGCCCTGGACTTTTAGCCAACCCAAAGCTTTGCAGGTTGCCCAGCACCTCAACAAGTGGGTGGAGGAAAAGGAACAATCATAGGGCCCAGCAGCAGCCTAGGGTCCATAAAGAGTGTCTCTAAGTCATTCTCCAGTGGCCTCAATCTGGCAAGCCCCAAAATAATCTTTGCCAAGAACGTCTTTGCCTTAATTTCTTAAACCCATGTGAATTTCAAAGGAAATTTGGTCCGTATGTTTCTGATTCATTTACACTTAACTCATCACAAAGTTGTTGTGAAATAGCCATTTGATGTCCAAGAAGCCTTTAGCGGCCCTTTCCTCCGCCTTTTCTCCTTTGCCAATGCTAAATACGATTCTAATCCGGCATCTCCAACTTAAAGTTGGATTTAAACTTAGAACTGAAAGAGAACTCTTGTCTCGATAAAACATTCTTGTCAGCAAGTAGATGATTTAAACCCATGGAAAACAGAATTCCCTGAAGCTCCTGAAAGTTCCTTCAATTCAAGACTTTTTTCTCCCTTTCCAAATTCACATTAGATCAAAAACAGAATGTTGATACAGAAATGGACATTGCCCCGGGTCCCACCTCAGTGGCCACAGAACCCCAGAGAGAATAGTTGCCCCGACATGTGCTATCAGATATTTCAGCTTGAAGTCTTCAGGAGAATTACAGTCACTTCCTCTCAGTATTGAACTTTCTAAGCCACAAGAGCCTTTGATCTCTCCAAATTCACCCACCAGTTTCTAACATGTAAAGTAGCGGGCCATCAGCTATGGAAGACCGGAACTAAAGTCAGTATTCATTTACCTCATGCATAATATAATCCTAATATAAGCCAAATTCAAACGGACAGCAGTTAGGAGGGAAAGGATGTATTGGAACTGTGGTTTCCAGCTGGCCTTTTGGTGTGGGCACGGTGGTGTTGGTTTTAGTATCAAACACAGCAAGGCGCAGCCTGAGCATGAGGGCAGATCTTCGTACACGTTCAGCAGTCTGTGTGCGTGAGGGAATGCTGAAGCCTCAGGCATCGTGGGGAGAGCAGGCAGAGTCTGCTGCAAAGAAAGCGATGAGCGTGCACCCTGGGTCCCCCTTGGCCAGGCATGCCCTAGGTCCAAGTGCTACCTCAGCATCCGCATCTTCCGGCCAGGGCATTGGTGGAACAAAGACTCTTCAGAGGAAGAGGGATCAGGACTGGGCCACAGGGGAGAAGGAATCACTCCCAAATAATCTCCTCCTTCACCTCTGGGCTCCCACCTCATCTTTTTTTATTTCCTGCTTATTCTTAAACCATTTTCTTAAGCATTTGAAAACAATATTTGCATTTAATCATCTGAAAAAAATATCTTTTACAGCAGCCTCAGCGCTCTTTCAAATACCCCTCCATGAAGCTAAACATAACTTGAACCATTTCAAACAACTCCCCTCTGGCTCAGTAAAGTTGCCATGTTTTTCCCTTTATTTTAAATTGTGCAAACAATTAGACATTTTGAAAACGGCATACATCAAGTAAAGCGAGTCAGGTTTTAATTACTTTAAAACATTTATAATCCCTGCTGTCAGAATCAGCCCTCTCCCTTTGGGCACGTAACATTCTAGCAATGTTGTGATATCTTTCTGGTTTTACCTAAATATCTATTTACTTAGTTGAGTTAATACAAGGACTGATAGGTCAAAAATTAGGCATGGCCGGTTAAAGAACTAAGACCTGCTACAAGATGCCAGAGTTAAGAGAAATTGTAAAATTAAATGCATCTTGAGAGGTTTGTAACTAAGTTCACATTTGTATTTAAATACCAAATAATCTTCCAATTTTTATGCATAGTTTTCGGTCACTGTAACAAAAACATGATGTCTTGCTCATGCTGTGCGCACTGTACTCGGCTTCCTTGTTTACATTCACGGCTGTAAACACACTCTAATCCAGCTTGCTTGGAAGCAAATCCCCTGTTGTTTCCTGCGTTCACCACGTTGAAAAGGCCAGAATTTCATTCTTTTCCTCAGGTTCTCATTCTTTGTGCATTGGCCCAGAGGTGCCTAAATTTCAGGGGCTGACCTCTCTTCCACCTACTAAAATCCCAGAGCAGATTTGCTTTCTAATTCTAACAACTCTTAGATTTCAAAAATAAGTTGTAAATAGAAAATTGTGCCAGGGTTACTTATTAAAAGTCATTCTTATGCGAAGCCTTTCCTTTAGCCTTACTCCTTGCCCTGTGTGACTTCCAGGCTCCTTGGACTCTGCCTTTTTGGCAAAGTTTGGTTCTCAGCTCCTTCACCAAAGCCACCCTTGTATCTCCAGAGACAGGGATTTTTTTTCTTAAGTTTTTTTTTTTTTTCCTCCATAAGTGCAAATCAGACAGATGGAAAAAGTGTCAGGGGCTGACCTCTCTTCCACCTACTAAAATCCCAGAGCAGATTTGCTTTCTAATTCTAACAACTCTTAGATTTCAAAAATAAGTTGTAAATAGAAAATTGTGCCAGGGTTACTTATTAAAAGTCATTCTTATGCGAAGCCTTTCCTTTAGCCTTACTCCTTGCCCTGTGTGACTTCCAGGCTCCTTGGACTCTGCCTTTTTGGCAAAGTTTGGTTCTCAGCTCCTTCACCAAAGCCACCCTTGTATCTCCAGAGACAGGGATTTTTTTTCTTAAGTTTTTTTTTTTTTTCCTCCATAAGTGAAAATCAGACAGATGGAAAAAGTGCACCCCAACAAGGTCCTGATGCCATGATCCACTTCCATCCATCAGCCAGCCTGGCATATGGGCACATGCACTCCTGGCATACTCAGGGAGGTCTATAGACAAACCGGAAACCTTCCCCTGTGGGATGGCCTTTCAAAGTGTCATGTTTTACCACTGTACCACCCTACGATTTTTTAAGTAGAATTTTCAGCTGTCTTACTACCAAAGAAAGAAAGCATAACATCAAATTAAGGACCCTGGATTAGTGCCATAGTAGTAAACAGTATTTAAATAGAATTCATTGAAGTAATCAGGGGAAGGTAAAAAGAGGGAGTGTTAGAGAAGGTGTTAAAGAAGAGAGACAAAGGAAAGAAAATAAGTAAAATAAGTGATGACTGGATGGAATTTTTAAAAGAGAAAATATTGAAAAGCAAACACAAGCAAAAAAACATTTAAATGTGCAGGCACTCCTCAGTGACTGAGTTCCATTCTTGCTACTAGGCCATTAAGGCAATTGGTAAATATAAGAGTTTAAAGTGGATGTCTCGAGGTATGTCATGGTTCCTGAGGGTATGTATTTTTCAGATATCATGTAATGCACATATTAGAATAATGTAATTTGTTTTTTTAAAAGAATTGTTTTATTTAACTGTGTTTATTTATTTATTTTAATTTAACCAGAGAGGGACAGAAAGAGAGAGAGAGGGAAAATAACAAAGCAAGCCTCAAGGTCCGGGACTTGAACCACTGTCAGCCATGTGGGAGTCCAACACCCTTAACCACCGCACCACCTGCTGGCCCCCAGAGTAATGTAATGTAATTCTACTCATAGAAAAAAGTACACATTAGTTAAGATGTGTACTTGAACATGATAGGACACACCACAACACAATATAAATCCAGAAAAATATTTTAAACAAATTTTTGATAAGGGACCAGCAGATAACATAGAGGTTACATCACTGGACTCCCACATGGTCAACTGCTGTTGACGTCCCAGAACTGGTGACTTCAAAATCTTACCAGGTGTGTGTGCATGCATGCCCACGAGAAGAATGAAGGAGAAGGGATTGCGACATGGCCATCTCTCTGGGGAGTGATTTCCCTCTCACTGTGTCTTTCTCTCTCTCTGGCGAGCATACACGTCCTAAGGAGAAAACTTCTTTAAAAAGAGTTTTATAGTGGCTTGAGATTTTGTTATAGTGTACATGTTCTCTGCAGAGACAGAAAAAGAGAAAGAGAGAGAGGGAACTTGAGAAAGCACTCCCCCAGGGGGGAAGGCCACATTGCCATGTCTTCTCCTTTATTCTCTTCATTCTCTTCTCAGGATTCCAGGCACGCATGCACACATATCCAGCATGTTTTTCAAGTCACTGGGTCTGGAATTTGAACTGTACTGTTTGCCATGTGGGATCCAGCCACCTTAACCACCACCCCACACCAGCTGACCACTACAAAGGGTACACAACAAAATATAAATTTCTAAACGAAATATGTAGTTTTCTGAGATTGTAAATGCTTTGTGTAGTCCTGGGAATGAGACAAAGCCTAAGAAGGGAATTCTCCTCACTGGAAACTGGCTGTAGGCTGAGGAGTGGCTGTATGAAATAGAAACAGGATGAGCAACGTGAACGGAGAGAGAAAAGGACTCAACGGCCTGCGGTGGAAGGTGGATTTTTAAAAAATTTCCCAAATGTACAATGTTTTTAACCAACTATTATCTACCTTGTATTATGAAATTAAAACACATACCCCCTACACGTGTAACACGCACTTGCAGAGGTTAAAAAAAAATGTGATACTTTTCAGCGTTCGTCTCCCTGGGTCTCCGCTGCGATGAGTTTTCCCTCTCCTTCTCTCTGTGTCTCTCTCTGGCAAGTGCACGTACTCTCTGCTAATTAAAGAGAGAGAGAGAGAGAGAGAGACCCAAAGACAAGGTCCCAAGGGAAACTACCTGTTTTTATGTTTAGGTTCAGTAAAGAATGTAGAAATGTGATTGGACAAAAGGGTATGATCTAGGTGTAACAGACTTGTGAGGGAGGAGCTCAGCAATGACTGTCTCCTCCTCCTCTACTTTTTCCTTCTCTGTTTGGCATTCCGTCCTCCTGGGTTGGATAGGCTCCCTCGTAATGAGGGCTTATGTCCTATCAGACAAGTTAGGTCAGATAATTTCTTTATGGTCAACTCCTAGTCAAAAAAGCAGGAAAAAATTAGAGTGTTCTAGTTTTTATAGATGGCTTTAAGGTAAAATGGGTTCTAGTCCTATAATCTACCTTGGGGAAAAGGAATTCTAGTTTCTATGACTCGTTTTGGGAGAGAATAAGGAGAAAGAGACAGAAGGACAGAGAAGATCAGAGAGACCTTGGTCCTGAGGCCGCTTCTGGGACCTCCCGATGCTCTTTAGTTCAAAGTACTCAGCATTCCCAAATGCCATGCTTCAGGGGCTCATTTTCTCAGCCCCAACATACCTGACACACGCTGCTCTCCTAAACCAGATGGAGTCACTGAATACTATGGGAGAGAAGGGACTAGCTCTCTGCGTTCTGCCGAATTATTCCCCCTCTAATCCCAACCCACCTCCATACCCCCACCCCACCCCCTGCCTGGCCACACATACAAACACTGCAGGTCAAGTGTGGTCTTTCCCTTCTTGGCACCAGCACGGAACAGAACAAGGCATTAAGTCATCTGTTCCCTAAGTGCTCAAACCTCAGTTGGTTCACCAACACTGCTAAGTGGTGGACACCACACTGATCTCTCAGCAGTTTGCAGCAGGCAGAGACAGTAAGGCAGCTGGAAACTACAGACCAGCTCGGAACAGCTTTTGCAAGTGCTCGAACACTCCACCTTGCATTCACATAAATTGTAGAAAATCTGCTCCTTTGTGGCCTCTCCCTGTTTCACCCAGATGGTACCTTTGCTTAGGAATCCTGCATTGCCTCACTGGAAACTGTATTGAGCCTTCTCTCTGTCCCTTGAATGATCAGATTTTGTTGCTGTTCTGATTTTTGACTCTACCTTGTAACAGAGAATTCCTTCCTTAGATTATTTTTTCATCTATTTCACTTGTTTCTAACACAAAAGATTTAGTCATATAGTTATTGTATTTCTTGTCCTTTGTTATTAAAATAGTAATAAGTATTCTTTTTTTTTTTTTTTTTTGAGAGAGAGGGTTTTTTTTGCTATAGGGCATGTGCACTCGCCAGACAGACAGAGAGAAACAGAGAGACAGAAAGGGAGAAATCACCCCCCCAGGGGGGTGGATGGCCACATTGCAATCCCTTCTCCTCCATTCTCCTCTCGGGATCTTGGGCACGCACACGCGCCCTGCATGAGTTTAAGCCACCGGTTTCGGAACTCGAACTGCAGTCAGCTACATGGGAGTCCAGAGCCATTACACTAACTGCTGGCCCCAGGAACAAGTATTCTTAAAGTTTGAAAAATGGAACAAATACTTAAAATGCTGTAGTTCCTGAACTCAAGAAGAACATCTTTATGTACAAGAAGTAGTTTCAGAACTAAGGAAAATGTCTGCATGTGGTTATCTGGGTTAAGACAGGGTGCTACAACTCTGTTGGTGAGGAACACACAACGTAAGTCTTAGTCTAACTCCGAAGCACAAGGTCCTCTGTAACTTTGCTGCACTTTCCACATGCAAAGACCCCAAAGGAAAAGACAGCCACCACAAGCAACCCTTTGTTTACCGTAACATAAAAGGGAATTAAGGACAAGCAGATGGTGCAATGGTTACATTACTGGACTCCCACATAGTCAACCACAGTTGGTGTCACAGACCCCGCGGCTTAAAACTCACGCCGGGTGCGTGTGCATGCTTGCCCCAATTCCCAAGAGAAGAATGAAGGAGAAGGGGTTGCAGTGTGGCTATTTCCAAGTAGAATGATTTCTTGCTTTCTCTCTGTCTCTCTGGCAAGTGCACACACCCTATAGCAAAAAAACAAACAAACAAAAAACAACTCTCTAAAAAAAAAAAACCAGAAAGTGAAATTAAAGTTTACACTATGGATATGAGACAACAAAAGATCCTGAAGTGACTTCTGAACCCAAGCATCTAATAATAATGTCCTGTAGGGACCAGCAGTTGGCGTAATGGCTATGTTTCTGGACTCCCATGTAGTCAACCGTAGTTCAAATCCCAGACCCAGTGGCTTAAACTCACGCCAGGTGCATGTGCGTGTGTGCCCAAGATCCTGAGAGGAGAATGGAGGAGAAGAGATATTGCAGCATAGCCATCCCCCGGAGGGTGATTTCTCATTTTCTGACTCTCTGTCTCTCTCTTTCTGGCTAGCGCACACACCCTATATCCAAAACCTCTCAAAAAAAAAATAATAATGTCCTGTATACTTAAATATGTTTTAGCACATTTTTAAAAAGTATATGTTCTGTGTATTGTATTAACCAGGAAAATTCTTGTCTTTGAGCATCTGAGACAAAAGGAGCTGCAAAAAGTGTTTATATTAGGGGCGCGGTGGAACACCCCCCTTATGGTAAAAGCCAATGGAGGCTGGAGGATTTGGTATCGGGTCCATCTCTCTCTCTCTCTCTCTCTCTCTCTCTCTCTCTCTCTGTCTGTCTCTGTCGTACCTCTATGTTGCTAGACTCCCACATAGTTGACCACAGTTCGAGTCTTGGACCCAGTGGCTGGGCACGTGTGCACACGTGCCCAAATCCTGAGATGAAAATGGAGGAGAAGGGATTACAGCATGTCCACTCCATTGAGGAGTGATTTCTCACTGTCTCTCTGTCTCTGTCCTGGTGAGCGCACACACACACTATAGCAAAAATTTCTCTTAAAAAAAAAAAAGTGTTTAAATAGAATGAGATAAAACCCTAAGTAGGGCAGCTCGAGCCAAACCGTGTCAATTCAGAGAAATTGAAAGAAAGGAAGCAAATGGGAAAGTAGGAGAAAGTAGAAAGGAAGTCATGGTAAAAAGAATTAAGGGTCAGTCCCATAACCTAGTGACTAAGGAAACTGAATCCCACATGGTCAGCTGTAGTTCAAATTCTGCCCCTGGTGGCTTGGAAAACATGCTAGGCATATGTGATTCTGACCAAAATTCTGATAGTATGGAAAAATGGAGAACAGACTACAGTGTGACCACACCGCTTTTGGGATTCTCTCTCTCTCTCTCTCTCTCTCTCATGCCTGTGCCTTCCGGCAATTAAAAACTAATTAAAGTAGGCCAGCTTCAGAAGCACAGCAGTAGTGCAATGCTCTGTGATTCTGAAACCACCTAGGAGGTCCCAGGTTAGTGTCCCAAGGTCCCTCTATACATGCTAGATGTGTGAACTTGTGTGCATGTGATCTGGTTGGCTGTATATCAGCATGAAGATGGTGTGTGCAGTGCCTCTGTCTTTCTCTGTCTCATGAAATAAATATTAAAAATACATTTTTAAAATTAATGAGCATGGATAGAAATTGCACGGGTGACAACTGTGGGCTCCTTTGATAGTCATGAATGCCAGAAGCCCTCTTGTGAAAAATACACATGTATGCCACTTTTGCAAACAGTATCAAGGAGTGCACAGAGCCCTTCAGAGCCTCCTAGAGAAGCCTATAGTAAATAGTAATGTAAACAGCTTTGAAGTTTACAGTAGTGTTTAACCCAGATACTTGGGAAACAGGAAACTTGAGGAAAAGACAGCTGTGTTATTCAGAACAGAATTACTGCCAAAGATTATTTTGCTTCAATGAATGGTGATTAAATCAAAACTTGTGCTAGACCCAGGTATGGCTAGTCCTATATTCCGTTTTATTTTCTTTAGAGACAGTCTATTAAAGATAGTCTCATTCCTCAAAGTTTTTAAATGGGAATATAATTTAAAATTTTTGATGCTTCTAACTTAATCATCTCATGTGGTAATAAAAATAATTTGTGCTTAAGTGCTCTCCAAGGACTCTATTGCAAGTGCTGTAATCTCTTTATTTGGCCTTCAGCCTCTGCAACATTTCCCTACTAAGGGCCTCCTGTGGCTTCCATGTGGATCTTCTGAGTCCCTGGGTAACTCGCATTTACTTTACGTTTAATCAATTCCTGGTTTGAACACTGCTGTGTCAGAGATGGAGCTAGAGTCCAAGTTCACTTAGGGGATTGAGACTTCAACATTTCCGACTGTCCTGCCAGAGAGGGCTACCTTCTGAAAGAAAGACTTCAAATAAGAGTACAGGAACTATGGAAAAATATTTACCCTCACTCTGGATTAAAGAGCCAATAATGAGCTGCTACTCTGCAACACTTTTTAAAGATAAAACACAGTATTAGTCACAAGGGCTACCGACATTATAAATAATATCATTTTCTCTATGTACTGCTAAACTATTCTTCAATAAGCATGATAAAAATATTTATGCCTTTTGACCCAACAGTTCCATCTTTTGGGGAATTTGAAAAAGGCAAGGAAGTAAAAATTACATATTGTCAGGTTTTTTCCAACAGCCTCATTTATATTAGTGAAAATAAATACCCTAAATATTGCAAAGAACAACATTGACTATGTAATTATGGTTAGTCAAAGGGGATATTGCAGTCTATATTGACCGTAATCATTCTAATCCCCCATCTTCCACCCCAGGACAGTGACTGGATTGCAAATGGTCATGTGATTCAATTCTGGCCATTAAGGTGGCAGGAAAAGTTTCTGAAGAGTCAGAAGAAAGATACCTCTCTCCTAGGAGTCACGAATAGGGATCGCTCATCTTCTGGCCCTGAGCACTGTGTTGGATGTGGCCTGTGGAATAGCTGCACCACCTCCTAACATACCTGAGGAAGAAATCAACGCTGAGGAACACATGTGACAGAGAAGGAGAAACCCAAGTTCTTGATGACAACACTGAGCGACTAAATCAATCAGCTGGAGCCACAACTTCCATGAAAGTGAAATACTAAACTTTCTTATACCTTGAATCCATTTGAATTAAGCCTTTTTTGTAATAAGCTGCCAAAAGAATCTAACAGAATCAAATTACACTTGATCTTTTTTCTTTTTAAAATTCCTTATAAGGCACACAAGCTTGCCAGAGAGAAACAGAAAGAGAGAGAGTGAAAGTGAGAAAACACCCTTCAGGGGAATAGCCACACTGCAATCCCTTCTCCTCCATTCTCCTCCCAGGATTTTGGCATGTATGCACATGTGCCTGGCGTGTTTTTCAAGACTCTGGGTCCAGAATTCTAGCCATGCAGTTGGCCATGTGGGATCTAGCCACATTAACTACCATGCCACTTGCTAGCCCATCAAAATTCATTTGATGAATGGCATAATGATTATGTTGCGGGACTCCCATGTAGCCAACCATACTTCAAGTCCCAAACCTGGTAGCTTAAACTCATGCATGGCATGTGTACATGCGTGCCCAAGATCCTTGGAGGAGAATGGAGAAGAAGGGATTGTGGCGTGGCCATCCCCAGTGGGGAGTGATTTCTCACTTTCCATCTCTCTGTCCCTCTCTGTCTCTCTGGTGAGTGCATGCACCCTATAGTAAACATCGCTCTATTTTTTTTTCATTTGATTTTATGTATGCCTTATAACAGTGAAGACTAATGTAAACCTATGGCAAGTATTTGCCAATGATCTTACATAAGGCCCAACTACGGGGATGCTGGCAGTAACGGCACTGCTGCACAAAGCTGAAGACCAAATGGGGAAGGTTTGTATCCCAGATCCACCTAACACTCTGGGCACACCAGTGACCCTGGATGGCTGCAGGGTTTGGGGAGGAGCTCAGCACGAAGACTGTGTCTGTGGTCCCTCTCTCTCTGTGTCTTTGAAAGTTTAAATAAACTTTAAAAAACCTTAAGTAAGAAAGTCAAATCCCTCAGCTGATCCAATATAATTATCACTACTTAAAAAAATATGAAATATACATTTGTTTGTACATATGTACCATAAAATATGATAACAAAGTATATCAGAGTTGAAGAAATGAAGTATAAATTATAAAATATTTTAAAGTTTTTAATTAGTATGTTAAATACATCAGACCCACAAGTGGCACAGTAGTTAAGGCACTGAATCCCACGTGAGCGACTGCTCGATTTGAGTCCTGGACCCAATGGCTTGAAAATCACAGTGGGGACATGTCTGTTAGTGCCCCAGATCCTGAGAAGAATGAAGGAGAAAGGACTGCGGCATGGCCATCCCCCCAGGGAAGTGATTTCTCACTTTGTCTCTATCTTTCTCTTTTGTCTCCAGTAAGCACATGCACCTTATATCAAAAAAACTAATTAAATAAATGTGTGTGCACGCATGCGCACACACACACACAAACGCCGCCTTCTTATTTTCTTCACATCGTTTCTCAAAGTGGTAAGTTCCTAGAGGTTAAGGAATGCATCTTATCCTTTACAGTTGCTGGAATATTTTCCATCACATATAAGTCAGGTCCTGTTGCAGTGACAAACAGCTCTGGACTCTCAGAGCCCTAAAACAGTGAAGGTTTATTTTTTTGTATAGGCTACATGTCCCCTGGAACTAGATAGGAAAGAGGGATCCTTGTCAGTTACAGCCACCATCCCAGCTGTTGACTTTCACTATGGCAGAGGTAAGAAAATAAATAAATAAATAATGTGCACCCTGGATGTTAATGTTTCCACCATGTTATTTCCACTCGCATTTCATTAGCCAAAACAGGTTACATGACCATGCCTTAGTTCAGAGGAAGAGGGAAAGTATAATTTTTCCACGTGCCTGGAAGCCAGAAACTTTTGGCAAACAGCCCTAATGACTACCACAGGGCTACAACAAATGGCTGTTGGATGCAAAGTACAATTATATGTGCAGGAGGTAGACTTTCTTTTATGCCCCAGAGGTAAGGCAGAGATGTAGTCTACATGTAGTAAAATTAGTACTGTGAGACATGAAACAGTCCCTCACATGTTCCAAAGACATGTTCAGCTTCACATAGCAATTGATTCCTCACGCTCATATGGCTTCATAAAACATGTGGTTCAAGTCTCTGTGTATTATAAATGTAGTGGAGACTTTTATATCATCCTTAAAGTGCTACTATGAAAGACCACCAGACAGAAAATAGATTAATTATTACATAATATCTCCCTTGCAAAAATCTGTAGACACCACCAAAAGCAACAGATGATGAATCTCCCTAATAGGTCATACCTAACGCCTCTCTCCACTTCCTGCTATTTTGCTGCATGTGCTTTCCAAGATTGTAACGTTTGGTCTCAGATCAAGCATAAATTCTAAATTGTGAAACTCGGAGTCTAGAAATAGTTCATTGCTCATCTCATTTCTCTCATTGTCCCTCTCATTCCCCTCTGCATATTGGGAATACTTTCTTTGGTGCCTGTCTTCTTCTAATCTGTACCCTGGCTTCCCCGGTCAGAACACAATTCTCCTTTACTCATTACCAAACTGTGGCCCTTCTACCATTTAACGGCCCCTCTCTCTTAGCTGCCTCGTCCAACAGCCTATAAAGCCTCTGGGAGTCACAGGCTGCTGGATGCCTACACTCCCAACCTAGCTGCTGAGTTCTCTCCTCCCAGTCACTACAAGAACAGGTGAAGGTCCTTCTCAGGGGATCCCATCTCAGAGAAGTCTGGGAACACAGCCAGGCCTTGGGCTGGGGAGATGGACCTGCAGCTGAATTAGGTGAGAAAAGGTGGATTTTACTGTCCCCTTTTTGGTATTTTTCTCATAATTTATACACACACACGTGTGTGCACACACACGTACGCATTTCACCTTACCCTTCTCAGAGTCTTTAGGCTGTAAGCACCAGAAACTTTCACTTAAACTGGTGTTAAGGGGCTGGGGGGAAAGGGCTGGTTTGTTTGTTTAATTGACTTATAAAACATTCAAGGGTAGGGCAAGTTCAGGCAAGGCTTCATCCAGGGTCTCAAATGATGTCATAAGGATGTGATTCCTCTCCCCCGTTTCTCTGCTCTCCTTTCTCATTACTGGCCTGGTGTTTGACAGATTCCCCATTATGAGTGCAAGACGGGTGCCAGGAGTTCCAAGGGTCACATCCAGTTCTCAGCAGTCACAACAAAGCCCAGAGCTCCACACACTGTCTAAGTCACATGCGTCCCCAATCAGTCTGCCAACAACTGTAGAACTGGATATGCAGATTGCCTTGGGCCAACCCAACTCACTTCAGGGGTGAGGGTAAGGTCATGTCTACCTAACATGGGTAGACATGTTGTAGGGGTGGGGGTTGGGGGATAGGGTGCCAAAGAAAATTTAGGATACTCTCTTATGGGAAGAAGATCGAAAGGATGTCTATAACCCCAACATGGTCTCTTAGCCTGCTGTAACTGACCTTGCTCTTCCCCTTTCTTGCTTCATAACTAGCCTTTTTTTTTTTTCTTCAATAGGGAAGAAAAGGGGGTAGAAGAATATACTGTGTCACTGGACTCCCATGTAGTCAACCGTGGTTTAAGTCCCGGACCAGGTGGCTTGAACTCACGCCGGGCACATGTGCGTGCGTGCCCAAGATCCTGAGAGGAGAATAGAGGAAAAGGGATTGCAGCGTGGCCATCCCCCCTAGGGGGTGATTTCTCACTTTCTGTCTCTATGTCTCTCTCTGTCTTTCTGGCAAGTACACGCCCTCTATAGCAAAAACCTCTCCAAAAGAGAAGAAAGGAAATTTTGCCTCTTTTCTGACCCGTGAAGGAGACAAGTCTGATGTTAGATATGTGTGGTGTATCGTGAAGGTGGGAACGTGATATGGAAGTGCCCAGGAGACCTTTAAAGTAGAATTGGAGCTTGGCAGCTAGGACAGGGCTGGAAATGTGAAGGTTGAAGCAGACTAAACAGAAATGGCAGAAGGGCAGACAAAACTCCCATGGGAGATGGCACAGACCATCAGTACCTCTCAGAGAGAAGAGAGATGGGGTCCACCAAGAGACCTCAACCAGGAGAATCAGGAAGATTTACAGCAGAGTTGCCGAAGTCAGATGGGAAGAGATGACTTCTGGTTGTATAGGGAGGTGAGTGAGAGAGGGGAGGTAGGGCAGAGTGAGAACTGAGTGGGGCTGGTGGCTTTTCTCAGAATAGACTTAACATCTCCCCTGGGTAGGCAGGTTCAGATCACTGGGTGGGGGGGTGAGGGCTTGAGGATTTTCAGACAATTATGCAGGGAGCTAAAAACTAAGTGGGCACTGACATGGGAACCATGGACACACACACAGCTGAGGACAGACAGCTCTACCCACTCGGCAGCTCAGGAGGGCAAAGTGTTGGGTGTGGGATAGACTTTGAGAAATGTGAAGAGACCTTGGACCCATAGCTGTGGTGAGTAAATGATGTAGTCAACATTTGGGTTTTTAAAACTTACACAGCAGAGATGACCAGCTAACATTAAAGTGTGTGAATTGAGCTTTAGAAGCATGATGGAAATGGATGTCAAAGCAGTGAGACAGAAAGCTAGAACAAGATTTACAGACTCTAAAGGAAGTGGTGTTTTGTATTTATTTTGGTCCTTCAAGACTGTGGAATAATAAATTGCTTAGGGACCAAGACATTGTTATCCATTCTCCCTTATCCTGCTTATCTTATTTGGCAACGTGTTGTGGGGCACAGTGGATCTTGATTCATTAAGGAAGGGGACAGAACCCCTAAAGTAAAGGATTTATTATTGGGCAAGCAAGCTCTTCCTCCTCAAGAGATAAACATTCATTTCCCCCAACTTCCATACAGTATAAAAGGAAAAATGGCATTATAAATGGAATTATAAATTCCTGCATTTTCCCAAAATGAAACTGGGACTGAAAATGCTATCTCATTTTTATGTAAAAAGGTGAATATTTGAAGGGCCAGTCAGTGGCATGGAGGTTACCATGGCTGGATCCCACATGGCTGACTGTGTGGTGTGGGCCCTGGATTCAAGGTTTGAGAAACACATTGGGCGCGTGTGTGTCTGCCCAAAATTCTGAGAGGAAAATGGAGAAGGGATCACAGTGTGGACACCTCCCCCCACCCCCCAGTGTGCTTTCTCTCTTCTGTCTCTCTTTCTCTCTCCCCTGCAAATGCACGTGCCCCATAGCAAAATAAAAAATAAAAAAATAAAAATAATTAAAAAATAAAAGAAATGACTTATTTGGGAGGAAGTGGGGCCCACTGCTGAAACAGTCTGCAAAAGCTCGAGCTTCTCAATATCTTTCCTCAGAGAAAACAGAAAGACAGAGTGGACACTTGCTGAAGAGGCGGGAGAAGGACCTGGGCGGCACTGTGATGTTAGCACCCAGCGTGGTGTTGGAGCGAGGCAGCTGTGCGCTCTGTACTGCCACCTAGTGGGAAGGGTTGGTACTCCAAATGGTTGGGAAAATCAGAAGAGAAAAACTTCCTGCTTCATTACAAGAAAAAAAAAGAAAGAAAAAAGAAATAGAAAACACGAGCCAAAAGAGACTTTCCGGTGCAGAGTTATCTGTAGCACAGCAGTCACCAGCCTCCTGACAGCTGCAAACACATCCTTGTTAGTCCACCTTTTTATGTTTTTATATGATTTTTAATTTTTATTATCATCATAATCTTTATATTACATTGGATTACATATAACTTTGCAGTGTATTACATTGGTTTTTCAAAAGGGAATGCCATGCATGTCAGTCAGTACAGAGACATTAATCTCCCCA
>NW_006159559.1:7925489-7931219 GCF_000334495.1 Tupaia belangeri chinensis
AGTAGTATTCCATAGAGTATATATGCCACACTTTTCCAATCCATTCATCCGTTTGTGGACATTTATGTTGGTTCCACATCTTAGCAATTGTGAATAATGCTGCAATAAACATTGATGTGCAAGCACTTTTCCAACTGAGTGTTTTCTTGTCCTTTGGGTAGATACCCGATCTATCATTATTTTTATAAGGAAGAGAAAAACCAGCACAGATTTCAGCAATTGGTCATTTTTCATCTCATACAAAAGGATTAACAGGTTGTTAGAAGACAAAAAAAAAAAGTTATCAAAATTACAGGCAGGACCTTTTTTCTTTTTGAGTGTATTTATTTCCTCCATGAGAGAAAGAGACAGAGAGGCGCCTCCCCATTAGAGCCCTCAAACCATGATCACCCACAGGACCGCCAAGCCTAAATCAGGGCACACATATGCTTGGCATATGTAGAGAGACCTTGAGACTTCCCCATGTAGGTCCACCGACACTGTACCGCTTTCTGGCCCCTTGGCAGAATTTTTAGATACGCTTTCCCTGCTGGATAGAAATGTCCTATCAGTTACTTCAATAATTTCATGAAGACAGCTTTGAAATGGAAAATGAAGAAAAAGACCATGTGAATCCTACATAATATTGCCAAAGGTGGTGTGTTATCTATTGTTTTAAGAAATAACTGACTTTTAAAAAACCTCCATACGATTTATAAATCAAAATCATTTTTCCCTTGAGAACCATCCAGAAAGAGTACAACATTCAAAGCAGCACACTTTCAAAAGACTTTTTGGATTTCAAGATTCTATCCAAGAAATAACTCCCTGGATTACTTAAATGGCTGTGCAGCTCTTCGAGGCTCAGATGAAAGACACCATCAAAGTACAAAGTGTTATTAATTACCCTTGGTGTCCAGCCACCTCCTTCCCCTGCACTTGCAGGCAAGCATCTGCCTAGTTCCATTTCGTTATTTGGTTTCATTATGTATTTTGCAGACATCTGCTCCCAGGTTCTCAGGGACAGCAGAGAATAAAATTGGAGATGAAATCACACAAGAAGAGGTAGAACAGAATTCCTGGAACCTGATGATTCCTTGCAAGAGGTTTGCAAGTACTACTTCTCCACTAAACACCCCTCCACTGGAGGCCCAGCACTGAACTACTCTTGAACATAACATGGTAGGATAAGTACAGAAGCACCACCACTCTGTGAGTAAGAGCCTGTGTGTTCTGCTGAATGAGATACACACTCTCCGGCTGTGGCAGTCTGCCCTCGTACCCTTGGATCCTTCTACCTTGTTAGCACACAGTGCCTTCTGGTTTCTGGTCACTGTCAGGAGCCAGCATTTGTGTCACTGGTTGAAGGCAACTTTCAGGCTTTCATTTTGCCTGCCAGTGAGGGAGCCTGGGGATTTGTCCCCTCCCACAGTGGCAGATCTTAATAAATGATAGGCGGGTGGGAGAGTAAAAATCCTCCAGCTCCCACGCCCCCGAAAAAAAAAAAAAAAAAAAACATTCTGAGTTGTAAACTCTGGTGTCTTCAGGGCATCCCTGCAGGACTGAACTAGAATTACTATAGTGGTTTTTAAAATAAGTTCACAAAATGTTCTGATGCTATTCCTTCCAAAAGGCAGAGTCTCACTCCCTTCTGCTAAGAGGTAGGCCAGACCTAGTGACTTATTCCGAGAGAGAAGAAGATGCAAAAATGGCGCAGTGTAACTTCTGAGGCTGGCTTATCGGACAAATGGCTTCTGTGTGGCTCTCTCTCTCTCTTGGACTCTGCACTCAGGGGGAGCTAGCAGCCACATTGTGAGGATAGTCCTGGCAAAGGGCCGTGTGCAGACGAGCTGAGGCCTCCGGCCAACAGCCAGCACCAGTTCACCGGCTGTGTGTGTGGCCAGGCTGGAAGTGGCTCTTTCTGTCTAGATAAGACTTTAAGTGGCTGTAGCCCCAGCTGACATCCTGACTGCAACCTCATGAGAGCCCTCCAGCCAGAGTCACCTGTGAAATACTGGCCCACTGAAACTCCACAGTAAAATAAATATTTATTGTTGTTTTTCTGCCACTACGTTTGAGCAATTTGATACACAAAAATTTGTAACTATACTATTTCTTTCTATGGGCCTTACTGCTTCATCCTCGCTTGCCATTGTCCCTTCTGAAGCATACTTTCCTATTTATTCCCCTACAGGTCTCCCTCAAGACATTCTCTTTAGGCTGAAATAAACAAATTTATGGAAACAAATGATAATGAGGACACAAGTGTCCAGAACCTATGGGACACAGCAAAAGAAGTCATAAGAGGGAAATTCATAGCAATTAGTGCACATAAGAAAAGGATGGAAAGATGGCAAGTAGATAACTTATCATCATGCCTCAGAGAACTGGAAAAACAACAACAAATGAACCCCCAAAATGCCAGGCGAAAGAAATAATAAAGGTTCGAGCAGAAATAAATGAAATAGAAAATAAACGAACCATACAGAAAATAAATGAAAGCAAAAGCTGGTTCTTTGAAAAGATCAACAAGATCGATACTCCATTGGCTAGACTGATCAAGAAGAAGAAAGAAAGAAACCAGATTAATCAAATATGTTTGTAATGAGGATTATTGAAGTAACATATGGAAAACTCTTAGAGTCAGCTCTTGGGAGAGGAGAAAGGCACTAAATAAATACAAAGAATTATTAAAAAACTAGGAGACGACCTCATAGGGATGCTGAGCCCTGTGTGTTATTTGCTATTCTAAGACGAAACTGGGGCAAGAAGCCAACTTCATCACCAGGTGACAAAGTGGTCTCCTGGCTGCTGTTCAAGGGACAGCAATGTATAGCTTCACCCAAGCAGATTCCAGGCCATCCAATGCCTCTCCCTGACTGCAGGAAGCTCAATTTTCCAACAAAGAAGAGGAGCCGGGGTCCCTCCTCACCCCACCATATCTCATGTCCAAGGCACTGCTTTAAGTAGACTTGAGAGGTGGTATTCTAAGTTAGAAACCACCAAGTAGAACATGGTGATTTCCCTTCGGAACTGGTACAAATGACATAGGGGCCACCAGCAATCTGCTTCCATACAAGATTCCATTGCCAAGCCAGGGCAAGTCTGGAGAACACACAGCTTTATAGTTGAGGAGAGAGTGGTCTCTCAGTCTCTATTTACAACTTTGCCACCCACCCCTGAAACATTCCTCTCTCCAGAACCAATCAATCCTAACACTAAAGTGAAATATACTTAAGTGGTCTCCAGGTATCACTTGTGAAATGGTGTATATGAGGCATCCAAGAATGAATCAAGATCTGGCCCACAGCCATCACACAGCTTGAGGCCTTTGGCTTTCCCCTTGATATCAGTGGCATAAGATTCATTTCCATGGCTCCAAGCAATGATTATAGAGACAGCCTATTTTTCTTTGCCACAAAATAAATGGTGCCTAGCCACCATGTCTTACATTATAAAGTCTTAGAAAATAAGGACATCTGTCTAAGTGTCATCACTCAAGAATATCACACTTTATGACGTAAAACCTTTGTGCTTTTCTGGTAACAACATGATTTTAAAATATTGATAGCTTCTCCATACGATGGTATAACTAATGAGATCTCAATCCTTAAAACTACCAAAAACTTTAAGTATTTATGTTAAGAGCAGATAAAACCCAAATTATGCATAAATATAGAAAGCATAGGCCTGTTCTTGCAACAATTTTGCATACCACAAGATTTGAAAAAGAAAGAAAAAAACTGGAAAATCCATCACTCCAAAAGAAAAACTAGTATTTTCTACCATTCTTTAACCAGTTTCAAAGGCACTATATTAACTATCAAATAGGAGATGGAGTAAGTATTTCAATAGTCTTTTAAACCTACAAGTAGCAAAGAGATGTAATAATTAGAAATTAAGGGGCCAGCAAGTGGCATGGTGTTTAAGGCACTGAATTCCCACATGGCCAACTGCAGTTCAAGTCCCAGATTTGGCAGCTTGAAAATCATGCCGGGTGTGTGTGCATGCATACCTAAAATCCCAAGAGGAGAATGGAGAAGAGATTACAACCTGACCATTGCCCCCCTAGGGAGTGATTTCTCACTTTACCTCTCTCTTTTTCCCTCTGTCTCTCTCCAACAAATGTACACATCCTATGGCAAAACAAAAACAAACAAAAAAAGAAATTAAAATATTTTCCCTGATATTTAATATTTTAGAAGGAACTAGCTAGTTAAGTTCTTCAGAAAGATTAGGCCAACTTATTGACTAAAGAACAAATTATATAAGATTCTCTGGAGGCCAGCCCTATAGTGCAACAGTTAAATGATAAGCCCTGGAAGCCAGATCCCATGACTGACTGTGGTTCAAATCCTGGCCTCAGCGGTTTATAAAACATGCTGGGCGTGTGTGCCAAAAATCCTGGTAGAAAGGAGAAATGGAAGAAAAAGAATTGCAATGTGATCACACCCTACTGGGGAGTGCTTTCTCGCGTTCTCACTGTCTCGCTCTGGTGAGCGTACATGCTGTCTGGCAGTTAAAAACATATGAAAGATTATCTGGATCACTTATTATAGTAGAACACTCTTTTTTGTTCACATTTTTTTTTCAGAGATGAGAATTCGTTACTAAGTTACTTAAAGAAAAAGATATTTCTAAGACTGCTAGGAAGATCAATCAAAACAGAGAGTCCTAGTAATAGACCTATGTGTCAAATGACCTCTTCAACAAAGGGTGGCACAGGTTCTCAAAAGGTGTCACAAGGCCTCATGGAACCAATCTAAATGTCCACAAACTGATGAATGGATTGGAAAAGTGTGGTATATATACTCTATGGAATACTACTCAGCCATAAAAAATAACAAGACCCTGGAATTTGATAGAAAATGGTCAGATATGGAGGATCTATTGCTGAGTGAAGCAAGCCAGGCTATGAAAGAAAGATATTGTATGTATCCACTCAATATATACCGACTATCCGCACTCTATAATAGAGAGCAAAAATTCGGAGGACATAAAAACAGTGAAGGTACTTAATGAGAATAGGACAGTGTGGAATGGGGTGAGTGAAGAGAAGAGGATAGAGAAAGATAGCAAGTGAACAATAGACAGGACGTTAGTTAGAAACAGATAGGGGTTATTAACTGTTGATGATGACATGTATAGTATTCTCAACTGGATTGGTCTGAGAAGTATTTCATGATGGGCAAAGTACTTTTACAAGCAAAACGAGAAATAGCAATTGACTGTTTTATAAAAATAATTAGAATAATAAAAATAATGATTGGGGAAAACAGAAAAGATATTGAATGTTGAAGTGGGGAGATTAATGTCTCTGTACTGACTGACATGCATGGCATTCTCTTTTGAAAAAACAATGTAATACACTGTAAAGTTATATGTAATCCAATGTAATATAAAGAAGATTATGATAATAAAAATTAAAAAAAAAAAGAAATCTACTGTAAAAAAAAAAAAAAAGACATTCTCTTTAAAAAAAATCTTTGGCAGATCCTTTTTTGCTAGCCCAACTTCTCTTCCACTTCCAAAGGATAATTTTTTGTTTGTTTGTTTGGTGTTTTTCTGTTGTTTGTTTTTTAATTATTCTATTGAAGTTTATTTATTTATTTATTTTAATTTGACCAGAGAGGAACAAAGTGAGAGAGAGAGAGAAAGTGAGAAAGCAAGTCGCCAGGTCCAGGACTTGAACCATGGTCAGCCATGTGGGAGTCCAGCACTCTTAACCACCACACCATCTGCCGGTCCCTT
>NW_006159559.1:7931237-7967371 GCF_000334495.1 Tupaia belangeri chinensis
TTTTTTTTTGAGAGTTTTTTTGCTGTAGGGTGTGTGCACTCACCAGAAAGACAGAGAGAGACAGAGAGACAGAAGGCAAGAAATCACCCCCCAGAGGGGGTGGCCATGCCGCAATCCCTTCTCCTCCTTTCTCCTCTTGGGATCTTGGGCATGCACGCACACGCGCCCAGTGTGAGTTTAAGCCACTGTGTCTGGGACTCGAACCGCGGTCGACTACATGGAAGTCCAGCGACATAGCCATTACTCTAACTGCTTGTTCTAATTCTCTTGGGATCTTGAGCACGCACACACATGCATCCGGCATAAGTGTAAGGCCACTGGGTCTGGGTTTCGAACCACGGGATGAGGCCTCCTCCATGCACTTTTCTTACCAGTTTGGAACTCTCAACTTTGTAGACAGACCTCTGGTCTATTTCATTAAATCTTTTGTCAGACTGATTTTCTAAATGTGTATTGAGGAAAAATAAAGCTATTGATTTATTTTTAAAGAAATTTGCATGTTTTTGTAATCATGGGGACAGGGTACAAAAATCTTGAACTGGAAAAACCTCTGGAAATAGCGCAGTTCTCTCCTTGCGTGCTCTTCTGATTTCATCCCCCGCTAAGCTCTAAGTGACAGTACTGAACCTTTGTTATCACTGCTCTTTTTCCTTATGCTGCTCAGACAGATGGACCCTGGTCATAGTTGGCTCAATGGGAATTTCAGCTGCATCCCATCTCCACCTTCATGATCAAGAGGAAAAGCCAGCTGTCCCATGGGAAAGTTCACACTTCTGAATGAACTTCAGTTTGTGATGAACATGGCAGGCACTGAGAAGGAAACTGGCCTAAGGTGAAATTTAAAAGTCCCTAAAGCAACTCTACTCCAAAATTCCTGGGACAAAACTTACCTACCACAGGATTTAGTTTCTGGCCAATCTAGATTCAGGGCTCACTATGCCTAGACAGTTTACAAAGCAGAGGTTCTCACTTCAAGATTGGTCATCCATTCAGCTTGTCAGACAGTTGTTTCTTCATACAGGAAGTGTTTGCTGGGAGTCTTCTCGTACCATGCAATCTGTAAGGAAACAAAGACTCAGAGAGAAACAAGACAGTCACTGCTCAGGTTCAGTGGAGGAAACAATTGAGCTATTATTTCTGTGGAACATCTAAAAGGTACCTAGCACAGATAAAAGTGGAAAGGCAGTCAAGAAACATCCCAGGGACAATTGAAGACTTTCTGCTCAGACTTCACCCTCCTACCCCCCAGATCTAGCAGGACAAGCCAATCACCAGCCATCTATGGTTAAGTACTGACTGGCGTCTTTCAGGAAGTAGGACAATTGAAGACTTTCTGCCCAGACTTTACCTTTCTGCCCCTTCCCCCCAGATCTAGCCAGGGTCAGAGAAATCCTCAATTTCTGTGGAATCTGCTGCACAAAGAGAAAAAATGGTACTACTTAGAGAGTGCAGATCACCTTCTCCTGCATGCCTCTGAATGCTCAGATTTAACTCCAGATGAGGAAAAAACATATAATCCATCGGATGACCAGAAACCACTGCAAAGGCACAAGAAATATGAGGAGCCAAGGAAATAGCTCTCCCTACAGGAAAATGACTCCTCTTCCTCCTCAGACAATACAAAGGAACTCATGGAAATGTCAGATCAAGAATTTTAAATATTCATAGTGACAAAGCTAACAGAGATACTAGAGAAAAGAGACAACAAACTCCAGAAGATGCAGGAGAATGGTAACGAGTTCCAGGAGGTAAGGAAGTCCTTGCACAATCTGAAAGAGGAAATACACACCATAAAAAAAAATCAAATGTAATTGCTAGAAATTAAGGTCATAATACAGGAAATCAAAATCTCCCTTGAAAGTATTAAAAAAAAATTAGATCGTGCAGAAAATCAAATCTCAAATGTAGAAGATAGAACCTCTAACCTAGAAAATTTCACCAAAAAGACTGAGGAAATAACCTCCCAAAATGAGAATAACATAAGAGTAATACCATTAAACCATTAAACACTCAAACATCCAGATAATCTGTATCCCAGAAAGTGAAGGAACTAATAAAAACAATGATCATCTATTCTATGAAATCTTGGAAGAAAACTTTCCAAACCTAGAAAGTCATTCAAATATCCAGACCTAAGAAATACAAAGGGTCCCACATCAAACCAACCCAAGAGCTTCTCCAAGGCACATCATGGCCAGATTGGCCAAAACCACAGACAGAGACAAGATACTAAAATTGGCAAGAGAGAAACATCAAGTTACTTTCAAAGGATATCCCATCAGGCTAACGTCAGACCTCTCATCAGACACAATGCAAGCAAGGAAAGAATGGGAAAATACATTCATTGTTAAGTGAAAAACGATTTCAACCAAGAATACTATACCTGGCAAGATTATCCTTCATATGGAAAGAAAAGATAAAAAGTTTCTCAGATAAACAAAACCTGAAAGAATTTACCAATGCCAGGCAGCTCTCCAAGAAGTGCTAAAGGGAGTGTTATACCAGGAAAACTAAAGTCAGACACAGAAATAAGAGTACGAAAAACAACCAAGAGAATGGCCAGCCTAAAGGTAGAGACAAGTCTGGAGTAGAATGTGAACTTCCAGAGTTTAAATGGAAAGAGCAGACCACAGAAACACTGCAAATTCAATAGAAGAGAGAGTAATTACATGAGACTGGAATGGTGAAATAGAATTTTTTGACTTTTGACTAAAACATTACTGATTTTCTCCTATGCTTTGTTTTCCAGATTAGGGATTTCTGTCTTCTCTTGATCTGTTGATAGGTTCATCTTCTTATGGTTTGAACTGAATCCTAACCTTTTTCCTGGCTTTGAGTCCTTTTCTTAATATTTTTTTATTTTGAGCTATTAAAACTAAAGCTACTTTTCTTGATATTAAAAAATAAATTAAAATATACCTATTTAATGACTGCAGTAAGCTATATAGTCCTAGCTAGGTGCTACTTTATAGTATGTTCATTCTACTCACTGAGGTTTCTGCCTAAAGTCAGACTTGTGTTCATGGATATGTATATATCAGCTGTGCTTGCTATTGGACGTATTTGATTAATTAAGGTCTTAGAGAATCAATAAAATGTGAAAAAAATAAAAGGCATGGAAGGCAACTGTAGATACCAGAGACATTGTGGGTAGAAGGTGGGAAATGGCAGAGGGTGAGAGGTAGGGAATCAAGAGGGGGAAAATAGCAAAATACATAAGAAACAAGAAATGGAAAATTATTTGTTGACAATAACACCTATGGCAATCTCCTTGATTTAACCAATATATATAGTGTACTCTGGATGGAAAATCTCATTTTGTATACTATAATGATATACAGTGAATGAAAGTAAATAAATAAATTTAAAATTTAATAAAAAAGAAAGAGAAGAAGAAGAAAAGAAAAATATCCCAGGGAAGCAACATTTGAGCAAAATCCTACAAGGTCAATAGCACTTTTCCTATCAGAGGAAACACACACACAAATTTTCTACCCTTGGGAAATCACACAATCCTGTAAAATCAAAGTGTTGACAGGGTTATTCCTTCTTAAGGTTCCAGGACCAAATCTACTCCTTGTCTCATTCCTTGGCTCCTGGCTGCATCATTCTAATCTCTACCCCCACGGTCACTTTGTGAATACGTTTAGGGTCCATCCAAAGCATTTAAGAGTCTCCCCACCTCAGGATCCTTAATTTGCAAAATTTCTTTTGCCATGTAAGGTAAAATATTCACAGGTTCCATGATTAGGGCAAACACATCGTAGAGGGTCTATGACCTGTCCTGTCATATTGCCTTTCCCTTCTGAGCCAGGTGGCTCTCTTCCTGGGCAGCTCCACACACAAAGTCATGAACAGCTGTCTCCACCAAGCAGAATGGGGCTGCAAAGACTGATCAGTGCAGTTGGGCCTCCCAGATATGTGGGAAAACCGGCCTTTTCACCTGGATACCTTGGGAATCTTTCCCAAAATAAGATCACAGCTTTTTTGCCAGCTGTGAGGACTAAGTCATTATGTGGGCCGACAACGAAGAGAAACTATGCCAACCTAATCAAGAGATTCTACATCACCTCACCCACAACCATTTTTTGATCCCCGTGAACCAAGGGGAAAGAACAAGGAATACCTAAAGTGGTAGCAGTTTTCATTGGGGATGAAGATGCTGGAAGTTTTGTCAGTTTTATTCAGCTGAGAAATGTGCTCAGATGCACCATTATGTTCCCAGATCCACAACTGATATCCAGACCAAGGAATGCCATGTGGTGGGAGCTGAAAATATCCAGACTTGTGAAAAACACAGAGCAGGAAGGCTGAAGTCCCTCTGGAGATGATAAGAGAGATAGTAAAAACTAAGTTTTCACACACATGCACACACGCACACACATACATACTTTTAGACACAGGAAAACCACCAATGCGACGGAATTTGGATTTGAAGAGTCCCTGGTGGTATAAAGGATCCAGACACCAACTGATAAGTGTTGCCAGATAATAGACTCTCTAGGAGGATTTGACTGTGTGAACCACCAGGAGGCTTGGTTAGGGAAGATCCCTCAGGAGGTACAGGACATAGTGATTTAGACCCAAGGGATCAGGATTTTTTTTTTTTTTACAAGCTAAAAAAAGCCATGAAAGAGATCATATGGTAAGGTGCTAGGCTCTCATTGTTTCCGGCTTAAGTCCTAAACGTCAGGGCCAAAGGGAAAAATTAAGCGTGGTTTAACATGCAAACACAAACACACATGACCAATTTTTTATTATATAAATCGTGTCTGCAGAGGATTTTCTAAGCCAAGTTGCCCGTGGTGAGAAAGCAGAGACTATTTAAATAAGCTACCTAATGTCCACACTCTATGGCAGAAACGGAAAGACAGGAAGGTCTAAAAGCATGGAAAGCAATTGTAGATACTAGAAACAGTGTGGGAGGAGGGTGGGCAATGGGGAGGGGAGGGAGGGAATTGGGGGAAAAGAAGCAAAACATCTCATGGACACAAAAATGCAAGGTTATTTGCTGATAATGATGTGCTTGGTAATATCTTTAAATGGACTAATGCAGTATATTCATGGTGGGAAAACTCATTTTGTATGCCATAAAGATGTATAGTGATTAAATGTACAAATAAGATAAATAATTAAACATAAAAAAGCTAAAATTAATTCATTAAAATAAGCTTTCAGGCAAGGAGCTGAAGAAGACAAATTCTTAGCAAACTGGAGGCTTACACATAGCATAATCTACCCTTTCCCTCAAAGTAAAGGACAGTTGTAGGCTCCTCCCTCATCTATATTTGAGTCTCTGATCAATCCATGTTCATGACAGAAAAGAAAAGGTGTGTGAGGGTTGCTTCTTGGCTGTCCTCATCTATTCTTAGCTCTACTTTCATAACCAGTAATACTGTTCCATCATTAAAAGGGACATGAGGTTTAAGTCATCTGTGTGTTCTTGCAATAATTTGCAGCTCAATTTCTTCCTGTGAATTTGTCATTAAAAATTCATTGGGACCCCATTGACTTCGGAGTGTGTAAGTTCTTTTTTAAATTTTTAAAAAATACTTATTTAATTTTATTTACTAGCATTATTTCTCAGTTTGCCACAGGAGTAATGTACTCACTAGAGAGAGACAGAGAGAGAGGGAGAGAGAGGGAAAGTGAAAAAGCAAGCTACTAGGTCCAGGACTTGAACTGTGGTCGGCCATGTGGATCCAGTGCCCTAATCACCATGCCACCTGCTGGCCCCAAGAGTGCATGAGTTCTTGTCCCAATGGGGCCCAGCATGCATCAGTGGCTAGGAAAAGTTCTTTCCACGACCCATTGTGGCTAAATCTGGACCAAAATACCTTAAAGAATCCATCAACATGTGGCTCTTTGGTAGCAGAAATATAATCTAATATTGGGTCTTTAGCAAATATCTTCTACAGAAGAGCAAGGGAGTAAGGAAACTGATTTTCTTGCCTGTTTGCCTGCATTTTTATCTTTTCCATGTGCTTTATAGTCATTTTCATGTTTAACCCTCACAAGACCTAGGAAAGAAGATTTTCAGATGAGTTCTCTATGAGGCTCAGAGAGATGAAATAATCTGTTTATTATCAGACAACAAACTGGTGTGATTCTGAAGCCCAAGAACTTCCCTTCCCAACCTTTAAAGATAAGTCAGAGTCTCGTCAGCACACTCACTCTAAAGCAGTCTTCCTACGACAAACATGATATTCTGGTTATCACCAGTCACGAAGTGGTCTTTGTTTTTGCAGAACTGTGAAGTCCGGAGGAAAGGAACCGTAGCTGGAATACGGTTAGCACACAGAGCGTCTTGAATATACAATTGCTAATTGAATTGAAATGTATAAGATTTTGAAGACATTTACTTTCTTTGATGGAAAATAGGACATTCTCTGACACTGTGGCATCAATGTCCTTAGTATAAAAGTGCCCAGCTCTTTCCTGTTTCTCCTTTATGTTCTCACCCCACACGCTGCAGCTGAAGAGGCAGCAGCCTGGTGCTCACCTCCTGTGAGGCTGCCGCTCTTTCCTGTTTCTCCTTTATGTTCTCACCCCACATGCTGCAGCTGAAGAGACAGCCACCTGGCGCTCACCTCCTGTGAGGCTGCCATGGGATGGGACTGGCTGAGAGATGGCAGCAGCATCTTCTGTGGCGAAGCGGAGGCAAGCCGAGTCCCCCATGTCATATTCAGTGCTCCTTTGCTACATCCAGCTTCGTAATGGGAACCCACATACTTAAGTTCAGATGCCTGCTCTGTTTTCTAACAGTACAGTGTTGTTATTTTCTGAAAGGCACAGGCTGTCACCTTCCATACCATTGTAACATTTAATGATAATAAGAACCTAGTTTTTGCACACATATGCACACATTTTTCTGGCTAGAACACACTTACTTCAGTAAAATTCTCATTACTTAGAGTATCTGGGGGTCTTAGATGAGTGACTGTATCACTGGCAGCCCTGCTCACTAATGTAATTTCCCTGGTACCAGCTTCCATGTGGATTCAATTCAAATGTCAGAACAACCAGTACATGTGGAGCAGATAATGCATTTTTTGTACAAATTGGGAATGAGCCCCCTGTGGTTGGGGAAACTGAATCTGTTGGGCAATGAATGTTAAGACCAGTCAGATTGTCAGGTGATAACTCAAATTAGCAAAGTGTCCCAAATCTACAAAATCAAGCAAGAGTCCACCTGTTCCAAAGATGGAAGCTTGGCAATTCACTGCGAATCCAGGATCACTTTTAGAAATTTAAGATCTAGGCAAAACTCAGAAGGATGAAAATTATACACAATAGGATACACAATAGGAGCCAGAAAAAAAAAGATACTGAGTTTTTCATTTTGCTTTGTACAGAATACACCTTCCATCTCAAATTGTGTTTAACTCACAAAGTGATTGTTTTTAAAATTGAGATCCGTGGAGATGGAATGGAAACAAGAGAGATGAACTAATGAGATAAGCATTCAAAGCCCATCCCTGGACTCACGCCTCCCGTGAAAACAAAGATGGATCGGTAATCCACATACCCATGAAGGAGCAACATGACAAATCAAGAATGCATCCAGGACTATGTATTAGCAGCATCCCACTGGCTGTTTATTAACAACTTAGCGTGCGCTGGGTAGGGGGTGGAGTGGCGGAGCCACTTTAACCTCCTTCATTGGTAGACACACATTTTCCACACCAATAGAACTTCAAACAGCGGCTTCTCTGCCCTTTCCACATAAAACTCTAACCACGAACATGCCTCACAAAGGCCCCCTAAAATATGAATGTACTTGAATACATAGTGAGCTTAATTGCTAATATTCTTTGGCAAATCAGATTCACTATTAACAGCATAATAATGAGTATGCATAGAGACTCCCCAGTGGGACCAGATGCATGTGTAAAATAAATAAATAAATTTAAACTGCCATGCTAAATAAAGTTGTCCTGCCACCTCAGGTTACCATCTGTTTCTAGTTTTCCCCAACAGTTTTCCCCGAGCCTATTTTCTCAGCTCCAAACACCTCCAGCTGGCAGCCTTCCTTACGATGCAACGTGGACGGGCCCACAAGCAAGCGCCTGGTTACTGCCGGCATCCTTTGAGCTCAGATTTGGATGTCACCTCCACAAACAAGATCCCTGCCATTCTGCAACATTTTTGGTCTCACAACGCCCTGTTTTTTAAAAATGCATGGGAGGACCAGAAAATAAGAAAAAAAAGAAATGAAGGCTTTTTTTTTTTTTTTTTGGTCGGGGGATGTTAATAATGGACAAGTGTTAGATTTGGCAATAAATTACTGTCCAGATGAAGGGAAAACAATGACAAATTAGAAACAGATTTATTCACACCCAATGCATTAATGAAAACTTTAAAAAAAGAAAGAAAGAAAGAAGGAAGGAAAACTAAACTGTGTGTACTGTGTGGAAAAAAATAATGGCCCGGCAGGCCTACTTTTTATTAACAACTCATCAGTAAGCAGGTTGTAATTCATAACAAAGAATTCACCCCAAGGAACACCACATGACTGTGAGCTTTTTGAGTTTCCTAAGAAAATACATATGTTGTTCCACTTGGTTTCCTTTCAATAAAACCCACCAGTTAGCACTTCATTTTCAAGCTGTTCTGACAAATCAGGTGAGTTAGCTTTGTAGAAAAAACAGAAGCCAATTTTTCAGCTGAGAATTTTAGGGAATTTTTTAATAACTTAAATAAATTTCCCAAAAGGCAAAGAAGCCATGATAAAGGCTATGAAATGAGTTCATTTGGAACAGTTTGAAAGAAGGTCTGTTTTAATTCACTTCATTAATTTTTCCTGAGGAAATATTTAAGGATACATCCCTTGCTGCTAAGGCGTTTGTCTGAAGGGAGGGAAAGAAAGGAACTATATGATTTCTGTGTTTTTATAATCCTTCAAAACATAATTTTTGGAAAGTCCTCTCAGCAGCTCCACTAAGTAGCAGACCTAACAAGGATAGCAGCACGGACTTCCTGCTCCCAAATACTTAGGGAGCTCAATGCCAGCCCTGTCACCATATACAGTGTGGCCACGAGCCATGCCCAGCCTGACATCTCACAGCTCCCTGTGAGTACCAGTCAAACCAGATCACAATGTTCCTAAGACAAGATAGACCTTTTCTGCCACTGCCTTGACCAGAATGACTTCCTTCCTCCATGATTCCCCAGTAACTTCCAAAGACCTCGGCATCCTTTAAAACTCACTTTTGGGGGCCAGCAGGCAGTATAAGGGGTAAAGGTACTGGACTCCCACCTGACCGACCATGGTTTGAGTCCCAGACCTAGCAGCTTGCTTTCTCTCTCTCTCTCTCATTCTGTCCCTCTCTGGTCAAATTAAAATAAATAAATAAATAAATGTTAAAAAATAAAATAATTCTTTAAAAACCATTTTTTAAAAAAACTCACTTATAAATGTTAAAAAATAAAATAATTCTTTAAAAAACATTTAAAAAAAAAAACTCACTTATGCCTAGCTTCTTCCAATGAAGTCTTTCCTAATCACCCTAAATGGATGTACAGACTCTCTCTGATTCTGCATAACACAAGGCATATTCCTCCATTACTCTGCCTTGTAAAATAATGTCCCATGTATAAAGGTTCTTTGAGAATTCAGCTTGAAAAATTTTGTATACCCTGTGTGGGTGAATCAGGTAGTAAAATAATTAACTACTCCCGTTTTTGGTCCCTTGTAGTTATGCACAGTTATATGACTAGTCCTAGCCAATAACCTCTAAACAGAAGTGATATTTTCTAGTCCTTCTGCTCTCTCCCCCTCCAACAGCCAACACAGAGGCCCTGGGTTGAAATGGTAATCTGCAAAATGGAGTTGGCCTGGACTCCAGGATCGTTAAAGTGTGTTGTCCTGCAGAGCAGCTTGGCCTGCAGCCTACATACAGGATAAGAAATGCGCATTTGTGTGCTAGACCTCTGAGGTTTAAAACTAGCAAGGCTGGGTCTATTCCGGTTGATCCAATGTGACCTAATTTTTTATACAGAAAATAATGTACTTGACTATGCTCCCTTTTTTACTTCAAATGCCAGGAGGCTCAGACTTGAAACTCAGATTTTGAGTCTCTAATTTAGACTCTAAGTTGGCCTCTGTGATCACTATTATGGCTTTCGACCTTCTAATATAGGATCTTGGTTTTTTTTTTTCATTTAAGTTTCCCAGGTTTAGTTTAACATAATTTGATAGTAGGGGTTCTTCTTGTTAGCAGTTTCACATTCTTTAGGATGAGCCATGGAATACACATGCATACACACACGCACACACAGACAAACACATACATGGAAAAAATCAAGACAATTGTTTGTTAGGTGTTTGTCTGACTTTCAATTCTAGGTTGTAAAAGTCTTCTAGGCATGACTGAAATCCACTTCTCTGTCCATCCCTCGCAGTTATTAGCCTTGTAACTTTCCTAGTATTTCCTGAGCTAAAGGACTTACTAGAAGGCAGAGATGAATATACAATAAAAACATGTCTACTAGATCCTTTTTTTTTGGGGGGGGAGAGGTTTTTCTGCTATAGGGCATGTGCACTCACCAGAGACAGAGAGATAGAAAGCGAGAAATCACCCCCCAGGGGGGATGGCCATGCCACAATCCCTTCTCCTCCATCCTCCTCTTGGGATCATGGCACACATGCACACGTGCCCGGCGTGAGTTTAAGCCACCGGGTCTGGGGCTCGAACCACGGTCAACTACATGGGAGTCCAGCAACATAGCCATTACGCTAACTGCTGGTCCCTACAAGGTCCTTTCTAAGAGGACAAGAGGGTCTAGAAATCGAGACCATGCTCTGCTTTATGCCCTAAAGGGAAAAAACCACTTTTTATCATTTTGTTCACCTGGAAACAGCATCTTTTTGCACTTTGTTTAACTGGAAGGGGCATCCTTTTACCGTTTGTAGAACTAGCTGCTACTCCATAAAAATACCAAAACACCTAATTATGAATTTTTTAAAAAAAGACAGCAATCAGGGGAACCAGCAGTTAGCATAATAGCTATGTCGCTGGACTCCCACGTAGTCCACCACAGTTCACGTCCCGGACCCGGTGGCTTAAAACTCACGCCGGGCGCATGTGCGTGCATGCCCAAGATCCCGAGAGGAGAATGGAGGAGAAGGGATTGCGGCGTGACCACCCCCCAACGGGGAGTGATTTCTCGCTATCTGTCTCTCTGTCTCTGTCTGTCTGGCGAGCACACTCGCCCTATAGCGAAAAACCTCTCCAAAAAAAAAAAGACAGCCATCAGCATTAATGATGTATCCAAAAAAAGACGAAGTTAAAAAAAAAAAAGATGAAGTAGGAAAAACACACCAGAATAAAGATACAGATATGCTAAGTTCTTTTAAAGATTTTCCAATTCATTTTGACCTTGATCCTCACAAAGATGTTCTAGTGCCAAAAACAAATTGTATAATTCTATGACTGATTTCAATGTCAAAATTCTGAGAAATCAATGTACGTTGTCCTGAGAGATGATAGTACCAGTACATCTATATGCCCCCCCTTGTGTTTAATGTATCAAGATTCCTATTATTTGGTTTCATAAAGATTAGTAACTTCTGGTCCAGTTGGGAGGAGACAGCAGAGGGACTTTCCTCAGTGCATGAAGGCCCGAGGGAGAAAAAGAGTGGAGACATGAGAGGAACCAGAAGCAAAGAGTGAGGAGGAGAGGCTGTAAGCTTCTTCCAGGCAGGGGTAAAATCAACCTATCTGTTCATCCCTCATGGCTATTAAGATAGTACTTTTCCGAGTTAGTATTTCACTATCACAGTGAAGGGAAGGGATGGTGAAGGAATGAGAAGGAAGGGGTTACATTTGTTTATTTATTGAATAAGAGAGAGAGAAGAAAGAGGCTTGCCTGGCTAGCAGCTCCTCATCTTGCAGCTCTTGGTCGTAATACTGCTTCCCACAGGAAGGCATCCTGGACGCTGGACTATGACAGTCCCTCTGTATTCTCTACCGTTCTCCTCAACTGTCACTCATTCGTTCTGTAAACCCCTTGAAAGAGGCTTGCCTGGCTAGCAGCTCCTCGTCTTGCAGCTCTTGGTCGTAATACTGCTTCCCACAGGAAGGCATCCTGGACGCTGGACTATGACAGTCCCTCTGTATTCTCTACCGTTCTCAGCTGTCACTCATTTGTTCTGCAAACCCCTTGAGGGAGGGACTACTCTGTCTTCAACTGCATTCCTAGCGTTCAGCTCAGTGCCCGGTCATCGAACACTCCGGTGAGTCAACAAACACATGGATGGGTGAGAGTCAGCGAGATGCAATGGAAATTCAATGGCTCTTGCAGTCCTACCACCGGATCATGAAATATCAAACAAACTCGCCAAGTGAAGAAAATGATTCCCTATATTTGACATGAATTTTATTTTCTGACAGTTTCTCTTCTTACACTTCTCCTTGTTTAGAAAGAAGATGTAAATTTATCAGTGGCAGCAATTATCCAGACTGCAGTGTGAATTGTAAGTAAACCTGGTAAAATAAGCAAACAAACAAACAAACAAGCGTGGGTTTGATCCTTCAGGGAAAAAAAAATGCTCTGCTGAAGGAATACCTCGACTTTCCACTCCTTGCAATTCCTTAGGTCCAGCTGTTCGCTTTTGCTTTGGGTGACAGGAAGAGCTCAGCACTGGACAGTATCTGTTCTGCCTGACCCCACCCACACGTCCTCACTCAGGCTATGTTGGCTCTCCCATCCATTGGCTTTGGCCCCAGTCTCATGCTACCAGCCCAGAGCTGCTCCTGTTTGCACTGCATGACCCAGTTGGGACCACTGTTCTGATGATGACCTCATCTTGATCTACAATCCCTGATTACTGATGCCATTCACCCTTGGTCTCATCATACCCATTTCTATGGATTAAAGACCCTCTTGCCACTAGTCCTGGACCTGGTAAAGCCACTGCCAGACTAGCCCCACAACTGACCTGCCCAGGAAGGGGGACCAAATCCAAAATACTCACCAGTACACTCTGGTACTAATGTAGAGACTTGAACTTTGACCAAGCCATTGGCTCCCCTCCTCCAAACCTGGTCATCTTCCTGGTTAGATATTGTCAACGCCCAGGCCCTAAGCAAGAAACTTGGTCGATAAGTCTGGTCAATCCCACCAGTCAACCAGTTCCATCTTCTCTACATCATATTGCCTATTTAGCACCTGCGGTTTCTAGTCTGGACTGCTTCAGTCACCACCCACCTTGTACCCTGTTCCTTTTCATCCCCTTTCAAAAAAAACTGCACTATTATCTACACTATTAAATTCTAAATCACCAAGAACAGTTTATCACTTTTCTGCCCTGGAGCCTTCCATTCCATTTGGCTGCAGGAAAAAGCTTAAATCTCTGTCATCAGCCTTCAAGACCCTCCAGAATTAGCCCTAACACATTCAGCCACTTTCCTTCTCCACCGGAGTCATATTCTTCTGTCAGACGTTTTGCTCATATCCATTTATTTGCCTGGAATTTTGTTCTCAGCCTTATCTTCCTCTCCAGCCCCAACTTCATCACTAGTTTTCCTACTTTTCAGTTCCTTACTTCCCGTCGAATCCCTGCAGAGTTAGTTATTCTTTCAAACAGTATTCTGTGAACACTGCTGCTTGTCTTCTCTGCTCCCATCGTTCACTTTTGGCACTTCAACAATAACACTGTTGGGTTGTATTTATTGTTTGGCTGTTGGCCTAACTGTCTCTAGACAGAGTTCTGCTAGGTGCAGAGCGAATCTCATTTACTTCTGAAACCACAACACCTGAAGTGATGAACAATTGCATTTCTAAGAAACATATGAATAGGTAAATATTCCATTTAGTCTTTAATTCATTGAAACTTTCAGTTGAGAAATGCAAGCTCTTATCTACACTTACAGCCACATCGCCAGGCAACTTCTGATGGTGGAGACGATCTCATTATCTACACAGGACACTTGAAAAGGTGTGTTTGAATCTCTCCTCCCTGTGTCCCCATCTGATTTGCTGCTTATGTATGGACTTTCCCCTTCTCCCACTTTGGATGTCATGTTTTTTTTTTCTCCCTCAGCGGTGCAAATAATAATTTTATTCTCCATTTTGAAATTAAATGCAAGATAATTAGGTCATATTTATAATAATCGCATTACCAAAGGCACTTTTCAAACTCATTCTTCAAATTACCCTTAATATTTGAAAGCTTTCTATGTGCATACATAGATGCACACGTGAAATAAAGGATTACAGGTGATCTTGTCACCATTTTTCTTCTTTCTACTGCCATTTCACTGTTATTTTCCATTTTCTTTTCATTTATAATTTACATGTAATCATTACACATCTTTGTAGGGTGCAGAATGGTCTTTAAAAGCATGTTCACAGTTTATAATCAGTAATTTTAGGATATAAACATATTCAACACCTTCAACATTTAACATTATATTATGTTGTGAACATTCTAAACACTCCACTGGTTATTCTGGAAGCATGTACTGACTTGTCTATGATGTTTTTTAGAGTGAAATACAGAAGAACAAACTGATTCAAAATCAGATGACAAAAGTTCTATAAATTAGTGAGGATGTATTTTTTTAAAACAAAGATAATCTTAATATGGCCAGTAAAAGAAGAATTTATCATTTCCACATAGAGGACTATGGGAGATAGGAGTTGATATTCTGAAAAGATCTGTGATACTATTGGTCCAGTTAGAGACAGATAAAATTGTACACAACAACAGCTCATTGGGAAGAGAGAGAAAAAGAAGGCTTCTACTCACTCACTGTGAGTTCTTTTAAGATCATAGCACTGTACACTGTGCATAAATAAATACGTCTTCAAAAAAGCAAAGAAAACAAAATTGGAATGAGATGTTTAAAAGTGAAGATATGGTCAAATCAGTGATTTTGTTGATTTACAGGTTTTATGAGGTTACTTTAGCATTCTTTAAATTCATTCCAAAGAAAGACTCAGCTACTTCTTGTCTTCTGTTATCTAGTTTTATACAATGAGTAATGGTTACTATAAATATATAAATTGAAATCTGTAGAGACAACTATCAAATAATTGGTGAATTTGTACATAAACTCACTTGTGTGTAATACAGTTGAATCCAAATTTTTAGCCTTTTAGTTGGGAAATTTAATCCTGACATTCAATGTTATTATCAATACATGTGGATTCACCCTCCTATTCTAGTTGTTTTGTGTTCTCTTACTCTACTTTATCTCCCTTTAGTTTTCCTGGACTAATATTCCCTTAAATATTTCCTGAAAAGTTAGCTTCCTCTGGGTGAATTATTTCAGCAGTTGTTTATCTGGGAATGATTTTATTTCTCCTTCCCATTTGAAGGATAATCTTTCTGGGTATAGTATTCTTGGAAGAAATTGTTTTTCTTTGAGAATTTTCAATATGTCTTTCCATTCTTTCCTTGCCTGTGTTGTTTCAGTTGAGAGGTCTGACTTGACTTTAATGAGTAACCTTTGTAATTAAACTGCATTTCTCTTTTGCCATTTTTAGAATATTATTTTTGTCTTTAATTTTACCAATTTGGCTATAATATATATTGGAGAAGATTTCTTATATTTTTTATATTTGGTAATCTTTGTATTTTCTGGATTTGGATGTCTACATGTCTTTCTATAATATATATTGGAGAAGATTTCTTATATTTTATCTATTTGGTAATCTGAGTATTTTCTGGATTTGGATGTCTACATGTCTTTCTAAATTTGGGAAGTTGATATATATATATATATAATTTTTTAGAGAGAATTTTGTTTTAGGGCATGTGTGCTTGCCAGAGAGATGGAAAGTGAGAAATCACCGCCCTACCCAGGGGGATGGCCACATTGCAACCCCTTCTTCTCCATTTCCCTCTTGGGATTTGGGGCACAAATGCACGCCTGCCCAGCATGAGTTTCAAGCCTCTGGGTCTGGGACTCAAACCACAGTTGGCCATGTGGGAGTCCAGTGATGTAACCATTATGACATCTGCTGGTACCCCAGAGAAGTTTTAGCTAATATAGCATGACATTTTCTATGCTTTTTTTCCTATGCCTTTGCCTGTCTCTTTACTTTCTGGAATACCTATTATACGAATATTTGGCCATTTAATGATATCTAGGGTTTCTCATATGTTGTCCTGATTTTTAATGTTTATTCTTCTTTTCAGTTTCTTGTCTTGGGCTAAATCAAAGGTTTTGTCTTCAAGGTCAGAGAGTCTTTCTTCTGCATGGTCCAATCTGCTATTGATAATTTCGAGGGAGATTTGATTTCCCAGAATTATATTTTTTATCTCCAGAGGACCTGTTTGATTCTTTTTGTATATCTATCTTTTTATGTAATTCCTCTTTTAAGTCATGGAAGGATTTTTCTCATGTCCTGGAACTGGTTCTCTGTTTTCTCTTGCATTCCGGTGAGTTTTGTTAGAGTGACTATTCTGAATTCTTTTTCTGGCATTGTTGTGATCTCTTGTGTTTCATCCATTATTAGTGAGTAGTTCTTATGTTTTCTTGTGGGGAAGATATTTCCTGGTTTTCTCCTATGTCTGGGGCTCTGCTTTGATTTTTAGTCATCTGGTCATATATTCAATTCTTCCTACTTCTTTGGAGTATGTTTCTGTAGCTGTGTGCTCATGCACTTCCCGATGGTGTATGTTAGCTCTGTGCCAGTTTCCCTCCTGTACTGTGGGTGGGAGTGTGAAATCCACAATAAGAGTTTTTGATTCAGGTTTTCAGAGGGGAGTTTCTCTCCTTTTACCGTTAGGGGATTATGGGGAGAGAATTCCCCCAAAGTCCCCTTTTTTCAGGTGTATGATTCTTTCACACTCAAACCTTTCTGCTCCCAATGTGGTAGAGGTTGGGCTGGATAGGTAGAGTGTAATGTGGTAGACCACTTGTATGTCACACAGGCTGGAGTAGCCCTTCTTCTCCCATAGCAGGCTGGGCAGTGATTCCTGAGCTTGAGTTCGTCAGGATTGGATTGGATTCCCTATTGTTCCTGGATGGGTAAAGAGCAGAACAGCATCAGCACATATGAATCAGTTGCTCCTACCTTTTTATCTGTTCTATCTCTGGGATTGTAGGAACAAGGTGTTGGTTCTTGAAGGCCAGAGCAAGGTTGGAGCAGCCCTTCCTCCCCATCAGCAGGCTTGGTAGGGATATCTGATGAGCTCAAGCCAAGCAGCTTGGGTCTCCCTGTTGCTCCTGGGTGGATGAAGAGCAGAACATCAGCACACATGGGACAGGAGCTCTAACCTCCTAACTCTTACCTCCTAACTCTTTTACCTCTATGGGTGTCATGTCTTTTAAAGCCACACTTACTCTCTACTGCATAATCTTCAGGCTCTTTTTTCCTTTATGTAAATCCAAGATGGCTGTAATAATCTATTTTCCTAACCTCCTGGCTTGCCAATCAATCAAAAGATGCCCACAGCCTTCAGAGTGACCCCGTAACACACAAATTCATCTCGCTCCTTCCCTGCTTAAACCCTTTGTTGGCTTTCTGGTGATTTTAAGACAATGTTCAGTCTCCTTGACTTGGCATATGAGATGTATATTCATGCATAAAACAAATGTGTGTTAAGTGTCTTATATGTGTCAAGTACTATTATAGAAGCTAGGGATACAGAAGCAAATGAAACACTCCAAGCCTCTGTTCCAGAGGACTGTATATAATTTAGAGACAGATGGTAAACAAGATAAATGAGTTATGTAATCTATTGAGAAAGTATAAATGCTATGGGAAAAATAGAACAGGGAAGGCAGATAGAAGGCACTATGAGAGTGTTGGAATGGTACCTGAGGAGGAGGCAGTGCAGATCTCTCTGAGAAGGTAATGTCTGAACACAGACAACAAGGAAATGAGGCAATAAACAGAGAAGATAGCTGAGGAGGGGATTCCAGGCAAGTCTGAAGGCCCAGAGGCAGAGCATGCCCAAGCACATTCCAATGCCAAGGTGACCAGCCTGGCTGCAGTGGTGTGAGCAAGGAGGAGAGGAAGAAAGAGGGCAGAAATGAATGAGGCAGGCCAGGCAGGACCTGCTAGGCTTTGTAGAACTGAGACTTGTACTCTAAGCGTTTTTTAACAAAAGGATATGCTCTTACTTGGATTTTACCAATTTTATAAAGACAACTGGCTGCCTATTGAGAGTAAACTATCAGACAGTAAAACTGGACTTGTTACCTGGGTCCCATCTCCCAATATCCCCTGACCTCTCTTCACTTTACACTCATACTCTATACTGCAAGATCCTTGGATGTAGTTCTTCAGACACATTATTCTATGCCCTGTGTTCTTCCATGTGGTATCCCTGAACCTGGAATAAATGTGTTGAACCTCTGGGACCTACACGCAAAACCTCTGTTCATTTTATCAAACCCAACTCAGGAGCACCCCTTCCAGACTTCCATGACCATATTTCCTTTCAAGTAATAGAATTAACTTTGCTTCTTCATGGGCTGCTTCTGAACTATCTATGCTTTTATTTATTACTGTTACCTCTCTACACATTTGTCTTCTCTACTGGGCTGTGAGAAATTTGAGCTTTATTTGTCTTGATTTCCACAGCACCTCAGTGCCTGCCACATCTTGGAACTTTAATGGGTATTTGTCAGATTAAGCAAAAGAGAAAATGAAGGTACAAGATAGGCCCTACGGGACCAGCAGTTAGCGTAATGGCTATGTCGCTGGACTCCCACGTAGTTGACCGCAGTTCGAGTCCCGGACCCGGTGGCTTAAACTCATGCCGGGCGCGTGTGCGTGCGTGCCCAAGATCCCAAGAGGAGTATGGAAGAGAAGGGATTGCAGCATGGCCATCCCCCCTGAGGGGTGATTTCTTGCTTTCTATCTCTCTGTCTCTCTCTGTCTTTCTGGCAAGCGCACATGCCCTATAGCAAAAACCTCTTCAAAAAAAAAAAAAGATTAAAAAAAAATTGAGCTTCTGATTGACACTCATGTGCTCAGACTTTATCATCCATAACTACAAACCATTCCTGAAGCAAGATATTGGGGTCCTGCAGACTTGTATCTCCATACCCCCAATGAATTTCTTCTGTATCTTTTAGAAGACATTAAGTAGAGAGTTAAACTTAATTTGATTTGCCTGTATGGTTTCTGTTTCCATCCCTTCCATTGGGTTATCAGAAATGTCATGATACGACCTATGTCATGACTTTTCTGACCACCTAATATTAGTCCGACTATACTACTGACGTGGTTAGAAATGGAGGGAAGATGAAACTAATACTCATAATTGGATAGTGCTAAGTTTCTTAAACAGGGCAAACAGACATTCAAAGGATGTTTGAAATCATGGCCCAGCCATAGTGGCATAGGTGGTGGGGCACATTCCACCATGCTGAGCCATGTGGGAGGCCTAAGTTCAGATCCCACATCATCATGAGCACACCAGGAGTGCCAGCACACTCCTGTGATCCAGCATCAGGAACACTGTTGGGGGTTCCTCTCTTTCTCTCTCTCCCTCCTCCTCTCTCTCACAAAGTAAATACATAAACTTAAAAAAAAAAAAGGAAAAGAAATTGTACCTCCCTCAGTATTTAATGGACCAAAAAGGTGACTATAAAGAAGCCATGAGTCAAGAACCACCTGGTTCTGATTTTGTAGCAGTTAGCATAGCCTTCATGTAGAATCATGTGCATTCCAGTAAGAGGTAATAAGCTCTGTCCAATCGATCCTACTCAACTCTGCTCACTTCTGGTGGGAATTTTTTGGAGGGAGGGGTACAACATTTCTTTTTCTAGCATGAATACTATGCATATCAGCCAAGACAAAGACATTACCATATACATTATCATCTACAAATACCTTTTCATTTTTTTGTCAATTAAAAATACTTTTTTCTTCACCTTTCTCTTCCCTCCCTTTCTCCCTCAAATACCCATCCCTGTATTATTCCTATCCTCACTATCTCTAGTATCTCTGGTTGCCTTCCCTGCTATTATACCTTCCAACTTTCAGTTCCTGCTATAGAGTGCAGTCAATTGGTATATATTGAATGGAGACATACAAAGTTTGTCTTTCATAGTCTGACTCACTTCATTAGCATTAAATCTTCCATATTTGTCCACTTTGTATCAAATGTCAGGGTTTCATTGCTTTTTATAACTGGGTAGTATTCCATAGAGTATATTTACCTCATTTTTTCAATCCAGTCATCTGTTTTGGGATGTTTGGGTTCATTCCATGTCCTAGCGATTGTAAATAATGCTGCAATAAACATGGATGTGTGAATGTTTTTCTGACTGACAGTTTTTCTATCCTTTGGGTAAATACCTAAGAGTGGAATTATGGGTTGTATGATAATTCTATTTTCTAGGTTGCTGAGGAATCTCCAGATCATTCTCCACAATGGCTGTAATAATTTACATTCCCACCAGCAGTATAGGAGAGTTCCCTTTTCACCACAGCCTCATCAGCCTCATTATTTATTTTATAAATTTTAGCCATTTGGATTAGAATTAAGTGGTATCTCACTGTGGTTTTGATTTGCATTTCCCTTATGATAAGAGATGTTGAGCATATTATCACATGCTTTTTGGCTGTTTGTATGTCTTCTTTGGAGAATTGTCTGTTCACTTCCTTTTCCCATCTTTTAATTGGATGTAGTGTGTGTGTGTGTGTGTGTGTGTGTGTGTGTGTGTGTGTCTGTGTGTCTGTGTGTCTGTGTGTGTTGTGTGGGTAAGCTGCTTGAGTACCCTGTATATTCTGGTTATTAGTCCCCTATCTAAGGTGTAATTTCCAAATATAGTCTCTTACTCTGAGGGTTGTCTTATGAACCACTTATTGTTTCTTTTGCTGTGCAGAAACTACTCAGCCTAATATAGTCCCATTTTGTCTATTTTGGGCACTATTGCCTGTGCTTTGGAGGTCTTCTTTAAAAAGTCCTTGCCTACTACAAAGTCTCCAAGAATTTTTCCTGTGTTTTCCACCAGCATTTTTATAGTTTAAGGTTTTATGTTTAGATCCTCAATCCATTTTGAGTTAGGACACTTTGCTCATAGGCTTCCCTAATCTATAGTACCTCCCTTCCTGTTTATGATCTATCCAATATCTATCCTAATCCTCTGTCCAAACAGTTGAAATTCCAACTCCCCAACTATTTTATGAAGTAACACAAAGACCCACCAGGCCTCACCTAAAGAATCTGGATTCAGAACTACTGAATAAAAAAATCTGGATTGAATTAGGCCTCCAGGTGATTCTCATGCACACTAAGATCTGATATTATCTTGTACAGACGATAATAGTTCAATACCTAATGGTTCTCTGAATCACTTTGTAGATTCTATCTTTCTTCCCCATTATCTTTCAGAGAGGACAACACTTTCTATATGTGTAGTGTCGAGCACATAGTAGGGACTCATATTTTCATTGAGTTGATGACAATAATTTTCCTTGATTCCTACTACTCCTGACATGAACAGTCTATGGGCATAGACTAAATGTTGCTTCTGTCTTATGCCCTAAAATTAGATCCTACTGGTAAGAAAAAAAGGTGGCCCCCTAAAAGCAAATGAGAACAATTGACTGCCTTCTAATAGCCACCTGCATTCCATTTCTTCTCACAAGTAACTATAATAATTTTCAAGGAGGCAGAAAAAAGGGGCCAAATGGCCAGATTGCCACATGGCTGAGAACAGCAATGACCTAATGAAAGCCATGTAGCCACCTCCCAGAAGAGAGAGCAGTGGGAAGGTCTTGGGCATTGTCTGGGCAGGAAAGGGAGAGGCATGGTAAAGGGAATATGGTACATTTTTATGTCATTGGGTAAAGAAAAGTTCATGCCATACCCCTAGTGATTCCTTTAAATAAAGATAAAAGCAGAGGCAGGATATTATCAAGTTTTAATACAGCCGCTGCAGCTTGTTACTCAGGGCTCAATCAACAGAGCTCAGAAACAGCTGGCGTGCCCAAGATCCCAAGAGGAGTATGGAAGAGAAGGGATTGCAGCATGGCCATCCCCCCTGAGGGGTGATTTCTTGCTTTCTATCTCTCTGTCTCTGTCTTTCTGGCAAGCGCACGTGCCCTATAGCAAAAACCTCTTCAAAAAAAAAAAAAGATTAAAAAAAAATTGAGCTTCTGATTGACACTCATGTGCTCAGACTTTATCATCCATAACTACAAACCATTCCTGAAGCAAGATATTGGGGTCCTGCAGACTTGTATCTCCATACCCCCAATGAATTTCTTCTGTATCTTTTAGAAGACATTAAGTAGAGAGTTAAACTTAATTTGATTTGCCTGTATGGTTTCTGTTTCCATCCCTTCCATTGGGTTATCAGAAATGTCATGATACGACCTATGTCATGACTTTTCTGACCACCTAATATTAGTCCGACTATACTACTGACGTGGTTAGAAATGGAGGGAAGATGAAACTAATACTCATAATTGGATAGTGCTAAGTTTCTTAAACAGGGCAAACAGACATTCAAAGGATGTTTGAAATCGTGGCCCAGCCATAGTGGCATAGGTGGTGGGGCACATTCCACCATGCTGAGCCATGTGGGAGGCCTAAGTTCAGATCCCACATCATCATGAGCACACCAGGAGTGCCAGCACACTCCTGTGATCCAGCATCAGGAACACTGTTGGGGGTTCCTCTCTTTCTCTCTCTCCCTCCTCCTCTCTCTCACAAAGTAAATACATAAACTTAAAAAAAAAAAAAAGGAAAAGAAATTGTACCTCCCTCAGTATTTAATGGACCAAAAAGGTGACTATAAAGAAGCCATGAGTCAAGAACCACCTGGTTCTGATTTTGTAGCAGTTAGCATAGCCTTCATGTAGAATCATGTGCATTCCAGTAAGAGGTAATAAGCTCTGTCCAATCGATCCTACTCAACTCTGCTCACTTCTGGTGGGAATTTTTTGGAGGGAGGGGTACAACATTTCTTTTTCTAGCATGAATACTATGCATATCAGCCAAGACAAAGACATTACCATATACATTATCATCTACAAATACCTTTTCATTTTTTTGTCAATTAAAAATACTTTTTTCTTCACCTTTCTCTTCCCTCCCTTTCTCCCTCAAATACCCATCCCTGTATTATTCCTATCCTCACTATCTCTAGTATCTCTGGTTGCCTTCCCTGCTATTATACCTTCCAACTTTCAGTTCCTGCTATAGAGTGCAGTCAATTGGTATATATTGAATGGAGACATACAAAGTTTGTCTTTCATAGTCTGACTCACTTCATTAGCATTAAATCTTCCATATTTGTCCACTTTGTATCAAATGTCAGGGTTTCATTGCTTTTTATAACTGGGTAGTATTCCATAGAGTATATTTACCTCATTTTTTCAATCCAGTCATCTGTTTTGGGATGTTTGGGTTCATTCCATGTCCTAGCGATTGTAAATAATGCTGCAATAAACATGGATGTGTGAATGTTTTTCTGACTGACAGTTTTTCTATCCTTTGGGTAAATACCTAAGAGTGGAATTATGGGTTGTATGATAATTCTATTTTCTAGGTTGCTGAGGAATCTCCAGATCATTCTCCACAATGGCTGTAATAATTTACATTCCCACCAGCAGTATAGGAGAGTTCCCTTTTCACCACAGCCTCATCAGCCTCATTATTTATTTTATAAATTTTAGCCATTTGGATTAGAATTAAGTGGTATCTCACTGTGGTTTTGATTTGCATTTCCCTTATGATAAGAGATGTTGAGCATATTATCACATGCTTTTTGGCTGTTTGTATGTCTTCTTTGGAGAATTGTCTGTTCAGTTCCTTTTCCCATCTTTTAATTGGATGTAGTGTGTGTGTGTGTGTGTGTGTGTGTGTGTGTGTGTGTGTCTGTGTGTCTGTGTGTCTGTGTGTGTTGTGTGGGTAAGCTGCTTGAGTACCCTGTATATTCTGGTTATTAGTCCCCTATCTAAGGTGTAATTTCCAAATATAGTCTCTTACTCTGAGGGTTGTCTTATGAACCACTTATTGTTTCTTTTGCTGTGCAGAAACTACTCAGCCTAATATAGTCCCATTTTGTCTATTTTGGGCACTATTGCCTGTGCTTTGGAGGTCTTCTTTAAAAAGTCCTTGCCTACTACAAAGTCTCCAAGAATTTTTCCTGTGTTTTCCACCAGTATTTTTATAGTTTAAGGTTTTATGTTTAGATCCTCAATCCATTTTGAGTTAGGACACTTTGCTCATAAGCTTCCCTAATCTATAGTACCTCCCTTCCTGTTTATGATCTATCCAATATCTATCCTAACCCTCTGTCCAAACAGTTGAAATTCCAACTCCCCAACTATTTTATGAAGTAACACAAAGACCCACCAGGCCTCACCTAAAGAATCTGGATTCAGAACTACTGAATAAAACATCTGGATTGAATTAAACCTCTAGGTGATTCTCATGCACACTAAGATCTGATATTATCTTGTACAGACGATAATAGTTCAATACCTAATGGTTCTCTGAATCACTTTGTAGATTCTATCTTTCTTCCCCATTATCTTTCAGAGAGGACAACACTTTCTACATGCGTAGTGTCGAGCACATAGTAGGGACTCATATTTTCATTGAGTTGATGACAATAATTTTCTTTGAACTGTTCATGACAATAATTTTCCTTGATTCCTACTACTCCTGACATGAACAGTCTATGGGCATAGACTAAATGTTGCTTCTGTCTTATGCCCTAAAATTAGATCCTACTGGTAAGAAAAAAAGGTGGCCCCCTAAAAGCAAATGAGAACAATTGACTGCCTTCTAATAGCCACCTGCATTCCATTTCTTCTCACAAGTAACTATAATAATTTTCAAGGAGGCAGAAAAAAGGGGCCAAATGGCCAGATTGCCACATGGCTGAGAACAGCAATGACCTAATGAAAGCCATGTAGCCACCTCCCAGAAGAGAGAGCAGTGGGAAGGTCTTGGGCATTGTCTGGGCAGGAAAGGGAGAGGCATGGTAAAGGGAATATGGTACATTTTTATGTCATTGGGTAAAGAAAAGTTCATGCCATACCCCTAGTGATTCCTTTAAATAAAGATAAAAGCAGAGGCAGGATATTATCAAGTTTTAATACAGCCGCTGCAGCTTGTTACTCAGGGCTCAATCAACAGAGCTCAGAAACAGCTGGCTTTGAAGGCGAAAGCCAGATTAGGGTACCCAAAGGTGCTGATGTTAATGTGACTAAAGCCACATGTTCCATTAAACCTCTTTCAGCCTTTCTCTCTGAGGGCTATAGTAAGACCTTGTCATGAGAACCCTCCCAGGTGTGAAGAACTTGAACCAAAAGAAAGTTGACCCAGAGCTGGTAGATTATATGAGGTTTAGAGGCTAGTTTTGGAAGGTGGCCCAAAGGAGAAAAATCTGGTTTACCCTTTTTTGAAAAAGAGAAGATAACACATGTACATAAAAATATAGTCATAGCTATCTATTTTAAGTACACACATGCATGTATGCACACACACACACACACACACACACAAACTCACTGAAACATTTTCCCTCCTATATCTACCAGACTGCTAGACTATTATCTAGTTGTTGAACTATTGATTCTTTTTAAACCTCAGTTAATTCTCCAGGATTAGATTTCTTCACATTTTCCAGACTTTTTAATTTTATAGCGTGGAACTTTCCATAGAAAGAAAAGCTGTAAAAATTATAGTGATCGGTCTTTAATTTTCCAAGGGGAAACTGTGGAATTGATGTTCATTCATCCCTAGTGGCTTACCCAGAAGCTTTTACCTGCTCTACAGAACAGTGGCTGGAATTCACAGGAGGGCAAGAGTGCCCAGATAAGGATTCAGAGGTGAAGGAAGCTGTTCTTACAATCACAGAACTCAAACTCTAATGCAAAGACAAGTAATTCTACACTAACCACAGTGTAGATATGAAGTAATGCAGGGTGGCGTGTACACAGAGCCTGGCACCTTAAGGACCATGGCAAGAGGAGGTTTCTGATTCAACGATAAGTCACATGAAGGTATCTGTACCTCAGTGGTTATTGCAGCAGTATTCACAATAGCCAAGAAGTAGAATGAGTAAAGAAAATGTGTATATAGGGCCAACCAATGGCATGGTGATTGGAGAGGTCAGCTCACTCATGGCCAATTTTGTAGCTTGAGTCCCAAACCCAGTGACTTAAAAAGCACACCAGGTGGGGACCAGCAGTTAGTGTAATGGCTATGTCGCTGAACTCCCACGTAGTCGACCGTGGTTCGAGTCCTGGACCCGGTGGCTTAAACTCACGCTGGGCACGTGTGCATGCGTGTCCAAGATCCCGAGAGGAGAACGGAGGGATTGCGGAGTGGCCATCACCCCAGGCGGGGGGGGAGATGATTTTTCGCTTTCTATCTCTCTGTCTCTCTCTGTCTGGCTGGCAAGCGCACATGCCCTAGAGCAAAACCTCTCCAAAAAAATAAATAAATAAAGCACACCAGGTGCAAGTGTGTGGGCTTTGGGGGATACTTTTTCACTCACCCCATCTCTCTCTGGGAAGTACACCTGCCCTATAGAAAGTTATTTTAAAAAGAAAGAAAGAAAATGTGATCATACACACACACATACATACACACACAATGATACACTATTCAGTGATTAAAAGTAATAAAGTCCCGAGAAGAGGAGAGACACTGGCCAAGCGGCAGTAGCAGCAGTGCTGGCCCAGTGTGGATGTACTCCTGGCAGTGTTGTTTCTTGAGCAGCCATAGTTCTCACTACAGTGCCAGGACTAGTCTGGCTCATGCTTGTCCACAATCTCTCTCATGTCTCTCGGCTGTGGGAAATCTGGCTGAAGCCACTGATTCCACGATGGAGAGAAAAGGAACAGTTTTGTAAACTCTTTATTGGTGACTTAAGTTTTGAAACCACAGAAGTAAGTTTGAAGAGCTACTACGAGCAATGGGGCAAGCTTACAGACTGTGTGGTAATGAGGGTTCCTGCAAGCAAAAGGTCAAGAGGATTTGGTTTTGTGACTTTCTCATCCATGGCTGAGGCCGATGCTGCCATGACTACAAGACCTCAGTCAATTGATGGGAGAGTCATTGAGCCCAAATGTGCTGTGGCAAGAGAGGAGTCTGGAAAACCAGGGGCTCATGTTACCGTAAAGAAGTTGTTTATTGGTGGAATTGAAGAAGATACTGAGGAACACCACCTCAGAGACTATTTTGAGGAATACAGAAAAATTGATACCACTAAGATAATCACTGACAGGCAGTCTGGAAAGAAAAGAAGCTTTGACTTTGTTACTTTTGATGACCATGATCCTGTGGATAAAATAGTTTTGCAGGAATACTGTACTATGAATGGACATAATGCAGAAGTGAGAAAGACTTTGTCTAGACAGACAAGAAATGCAGAAACCCAAAGTTCTAGGAGTGGAAGAGGAGACAACTTTGCTTTCGGAGATTCAGGTAGTGGTGATGGAAATTTTGGACCAGGACCAGGAAGTAACTTTAGAGGAGGATCTGATGGGTATGGAAGTGGATGTGGTTTTGCGGATGGCTATAATGGGTACAGAGGAGGACCTGGAGGTGGCAGTTTTGGAAAAAGCCCTGGTTATGGAGGAGGAAGAGAAGGATATGGTGGTATAGGACCTGGATACAACAGCCAGGATGGGGACTACCGAGGTGGCTATGACAAGGAGGAGGAAATTATGGAAGTGGAAATTACAATGATTTTGGCTTTAACCAGCAACGTTCTATCTATGGTCTAATGAAGAGTGGAAACTTTGGTGGTAGCAGAAACATGGGGGGATCATATGGCAGAGGAAACTATGGTCCAGGAGGTAGTGGAGGAAGTGGGGGTTTTGGTGGGAGGAGCCGATATTGAGCTTCTTCCTCTTTGCCTTGGGTTTTGTTGTATAAATAGGAGAGGATGATATAACAAAACAGCTTCAGGTTATCCAAATAACAATGTTAAGGAAATTCTTATCTTAGTCATGCATAAATGCACAGTGATATGGCAGAAAACACCAGAGCAGATGCACAGAGCCATTTTGTGAATGGACTGGATTACCTAGTAACATTACCTTACTGTGAAAGAAGGATTGTAGTTTAAAAAAAAAATGCCTTTGAGACAGTCTCTTAGATTTTAATTGTTGTTTCTTTCCAGTGGTCTTTGTAAGAGTGTAGAAGCATTCCTTCTTTGATAATGTTAAATACGTAAGTTAACATTACCTTACTGTGAAAGAAGGATTGTAGTTTAAAAAAAAAATGCCTTTGAGACAGTCTCTTAGATTTTAATTGTTGTTTCTTTCCAGTGGTCTTTGTAAGAGTGTAGAAGCATTCCTTCTTTGATAACGTTAAATACGTAAGTTTCAGGTGACATGTGAAACCTTTTTTAAGATTTTTCTCAAAGTTTTGAAAAGCTATTAGCCAAGATCATGGTGTAATAAGACATAACATTTTTCCTTTAAACAATTTAAGTCCATGCGTAGAGTTAAGAAGCCTTTATGATTTAATAAAATAATTCTAAAGGAAAAAAATAATAGAATTCCATTATATGAGGTAAAATGGATGAGCCCAAAGACATTATGTTAAGTAACATAATCCAAGCAGAAAGAAATGCATGTTCCCACGCAAACACAGAAAAAAAATTTTGTTGTGGAGAGGTTTTTGCTATAGGGCGCTTGCGCTCGCCTGAAAGACAGAGAGAGACAGAGAGACAGAAAGTGAGAAATCACCCCCCAGAGGGGATGGCCACGCCGCAATCCCTTCTCCTCCATTCTCCTCTTGGGATCTTGGGCATGCACTCACATGCGCCCAGCATGAGTTTAAGCCACTGGGTCCAGGACTTGAGCCACATTTGACTACATGTGAGTCCAGCAACATAGCCATTATGCCAACTACTGGTCCCTATACAGAAAATTTTTAAATGACCCATGAAAGAAGGGAGTTGAAGAATTCCTGCTAGAGGCTGGGAAGCACGGGGGGAGAAGGGAATAGAAACAAGTTGATTAATGAAATGAAATTCCAGATAAGAAAGAGAAATCATTCCTAGTGTTACAAAATACAGTAGAGTGACTATAGTTCATAAAAATTTACTGTATGCCTCAGAGTAACTAAGAAAGAGGATTTTGAATGCTTCCAATATGAAGGAATGATGGATGGCTGAGAGAATGGATACACTAATTACCCTGAGTTAATCAATACCCATTATATTCTTTTATTTTGGGAGAGGTTTTTGCTGTAAAGCACGTGCGCTTGCCAGAAAGACAGAGAGATAGAAATCACTCCCCAGGGGAGATGGCCATGCCGCACCGGGTCCAGGACTCAAACCACAGTCGACTATGTGGGAGTTCGGCGACATAGCCATTATCCTAACTGCTAGTCCATTACCCATTATATTCTTGTACTGAAAAAAAAAAATCACATTTTACCCACAAATATGTGATATGCAATCATATGTTGAAAAAATTTTATAAAAAAGTAAAAGTGAAAACAGCATAACGTGTTCAGGGAGCTACAAGTGGGCATGTAGAACTACGTCATAAGGAGAATCTTGGAGTGCCCAGCAGAGGACTTAGAAGTTAGTCATTATGCAGAATAGTGATGATAGTACAATTGGTGAGGAAGGAAATTCATGAAAACCTCATCAATGGGGCTGTGGGGTCTACTGGATATTAAGATATTAGAGAGATTTTTCTAGATGACTTTCTGCTTTCTGGAATTAGAGTAATGTACTTTCCCATATAGTGGGAGAAAAATTTCTAGCTAAGAGATAAGAACAGAAAAAAGTTCTACCAAAAGGTGGTGTATATGTCCCTTGCCATAAGGCCTGACCCTCAATTGTCCTTGTTCCATGGTCTCTACCTGCTTATGAGATTGTGGCCATTTTACAGACCACTCCCAGAGGCCATGATCACACTCACCTCCCTCTCTTTACTTCCAGGAATGTTTACTCCTATCACAGCTCAAGTGATCAGGAGAGAGAGAGTTTACTAATCTCTAGTGGTCTCTACCTGCTTATGAGATTGTGGCCATTTTACAGACCACTCCCAGAGGCCATGATCACACTCACCTCCCTCTCTTTACTTCCAGGAATGTTTACTCCTATCACAGCTCAAGCGATCAGAAGAGAGTTTACCAATCTCTAGCCAGGCAGGTAGTTTTTTCACACCCAACTTAAGTAATAGATAAATTCATGCCACTCATAGCATTTCAAGGTAGCCGACTAGGTAAGAAAGGCTTATAGTTTGTGGTACTCCCAGTGCCATGCTTAGGTTGGGTCACTAGTAGTAAACTGTACACAACCATTTTCCCAAAGTTTTCCAAAGCATTGTCCCATTGACTTGGGACAAGTCAATGTTTTTGAAATTCTGTGGATATGGTTACAGGCAAGAAAAACTAGATGACTTGACAATGGTCAAGTAGGTAAGTACTATCGGACACAGGATCAGTCTTCAGATCTACATTCCACATCATTGAACTTCATTTCCACACCTGCACAGAACAATGCAGCCAAGTGTTCATGTGTATCAGTTGGGGTTCTCCAAGAGACAAAAAAAGATACATATACAGCTACCTATATAAATATAGACATAGAAATATGTGAGAGGAGATTTATTAGGGGAATGAGCTCACTTGATTATGGAGACTAGGAAGTTCCATGACAGACCTTCTATAAGCTGGAGACCCTGGGATGCCAACTGTGTGGCTCAGTCCAAGTCTATAAGCCTCAAAACCGGAGAACAAATGATGTAATTCTCAGTCTAAGGCCAAAGACCTGAGAACTGGGTGTGTCTGTGAGGGAGAGGTAGAGAAGACAGCAGTCGAAAGACAGCTTCCGTATCTAGGGGCAGGAGAAGTATGCCCTGGCCCCAAGAAAGAGAGAAAATAAATCCGCTTTTCTCTGCCCTTTTAGTTCTTTCCAGGCTCCTAGTCCATTGAATGATGCCCATTCACAGTGAAGGTGGATCCTCCACTCTCAGTCTGCTGACTCACGTGCCAATCTCTTCTGGAAACAACTTACAGACACTCTCAGAAGTGATGCTTTACCAGTTCTCTAGGTATTCTTTAATCTGGCCATGTCGACACCTAAAATTAATTATCACAATGTGTAAAACCTAGGGGAAAAATAAATATTGGACAGAAAAATTTAAGACTGGCAGACAGTTGCCATAGCTGGCATACGTCCCCCAAAATGTATGTGTTGATTCATTGCAATGGAATTAAGAGGACAAAAACTTGATCTAGTTATTGTGTTGAAGGGTGGAGCCTTTGGGAGGCAGTTGGGACAAAGCTCCCATAACTGAGTCCTGGTGAGGTATTAAGGAGAAAACGAGGCAGGCAGAGGCCCATGTAGAAATAAACGATGCTTGGCTCAAAGTTGTGCACTCTAACATTTTGTAATGCCTTTGAACTTTCTAGTCATCAGAATTGGAAGTCAAATAAATCCCTATTTTTATAAATTACCCAGTCTTGAGTATTTCTGTTAGTAATGCAATGACGGACTAAAACAGCAGTATTCATGATTTTTGAAACTTTTTCTTTTTTTATTTCATTTTCTTTTATACATTCAATCACATTATTATTTGGCTTACAAAATGGATATTTCAACAGGTGAACATTTCTCCCAAGTACAGTTGATAAAACTACAAAATATCAACAGATAATACCACATTTCTTTGTGCCATTAATGATTTTTGAAACACTTTACTAGGAGAGAATGTCTCTACAATAGTTGTCTTGGTGCACATATTCTACATGCAAGAAATACATGGTTAATTGTAGGGGTAAAAAAGAAAGGAAAATTGTTGGGAACCAGCAGTTAGCGTAATGGCTATGTCGCTGGACTCCCACTTAATCAACCGCGGTTCGCGTCCCAGACCCGGTGGCTTAAAACTCAGGCCGGGCGCGTGGGCGTGCGTGCCCAAGATCCCAAGAGGAGAATGGAGGAGAAGGGATTGCGGCGTGACCATTCCCCCTGGCGGGTGATTTCTTGCTCTCTGTCTCTCTGTCTCTCTCTGTCTGTCTGGTGAGTGCACACGCCCTATAGCAAAAACCTCTCCAGAAAAAAAAGAAAGGAAAATTGTTATAATTCCAGTTGTTGACGTGTGAGATGATCATGTGTGTGTTCACATGTACATTTGAACATACAGTTTTTACAGAACTGTAAGTTGCTATGCATATTTTTTGTTCACACTTTTATCAAATAAAATATCAAGCATCTTTTTATAGGAATTAAAATACTCTGCAATATTATTAAAGGTTATACAGTATCACATTTTATATAGGTGCCATACTTTAACTTACTGGACAGCTAAATTACTTTCAACTTTTCTTTATCATAAACAATTCTTTTCCCTTACACACACATTCTCAGAATTAAATATTTATTCTTCTTTGTTCCTTTCCCATAGAAATATTTTCTTCATTGCAAGTCCATAAAATGTGCTCATGATTAATTGCTTCATTTAAATATTCTCAATTTAAAAACCTCAATAAAAAATTGTCATTTGCTTTTCTGTTAACTTAAAATTTTTACCTTAGATATTTTTCTCATTTTGTATTGAGTAATATGGTGTAGATGCATACTATGAGTAATTTTCTTGTAGAATTTGTTTCAGCATATATCAGTATCATGTTGAAAACATCTTTGGGAAATTACCCAAATGATTCCTGATGTCTAGGATTCTGTAAAAGATGCAGAAAGATGTGGAGTAGACCATGCCAACAGAAAGATACAGGTGGGGCCAGAAAGTGGTACGGCAGTAAAACACTAGGCTCTGAGAAGTGGAACCACACGGGAAGGTTCTATGTTCATGTCTGGAGACCTCCCTAAGTACACAGCCATGCATGTGCCCTGATTTGGGGCTTCCTGAGGCTGGAGGTGGAGCAGGGTGTTCAAACCATTTTGGAGGTGATGCTCTTCTTTCTCTGTGTCACTCATGAAATCAAAAAGAAGAAAAAGAAAAAAAGAAAGGCATAAATGTCTCTTAGAACTCTGGGGGAGGTCTCTGCTGGTTGGAAAGATGAGAAAATGTTTCATAGAACTGTAATTTACAAAGCATCAGATTTCTTATGCAACACAGAAGAAAATCAACACATTATTCAGATAAATTATGTATAGAATCTTGGGCTCCTTACACATTCTTTTAAAAATATCAAATTTAGAACAACTAATTTTAGTTTAACTGAACTGATAGTAATTGAGCTAAATAGAATACTTATTATCAGAAGGAAACTTGTACTAGAATTCCAGTGAGACCCATCGTGTCCACAAAAGATAGAGGGAAAATAGAGAAACTGAAAGTTTGGTAAAACATTACTATTGCTGCTCTCTAATTTCTCCTCAGAGAAAACTGAGGTTGTGAAGGATATATATCTCATTTAATCTCTACCATCACACATCCTGGGATGGCTGCACCAGCACTAGAATCAGGGATCCAGACTCCAGCTCTGTGTTCTGTCCATCACTCTCTGTGACTTTCCCAAGGCTGCTAAGCAAATTTATGAAAGGCAAGGATTCCCAGCCCAACAGGTGCAGAAATGTGAGAGGATCCTTTACCTGTCATGTTGAGTTGATAAACCTTTTCCTGCAAGTCTGTGAGACTAAGGAGCTCATTCAACATTCATTCATTCAACACGTATGTACTGAGTGGCTGTGATGTACCTTGCATAGTGTTAAACACTGAGGACCCAGTAGGGAATAAGCCAGACCATTGGAACCATGCCCATCCAGGTATCAGCATCTGCTACTTGACTTGGGCAAGGATGGGTGGGAGTAACCAGGAGTTGATCTGGCTCTAGGGAAATGTGAGGAGTTCAAATGTCCCACTGCAACACGCCATGCTCTGCGCAGGTCTCCATCTTGTGTATCAACATTCTGGAAACTACATTAAAAGACACAAATGATATTCCCATACCAAGATAGAAAACCATGCCCTTCATTACCCACCTCTCTGCAGCCCACTATATCATCTTTCCCATGGTTCACACTCACCCTGACTCTTTGTTCAAGATAAATAGCTCTTCCAGTGACAGGTTGTTCACCCAACTCCGGTCTTCAAACTGTCAGTTTATGGTCAGTGACTTTATTGTGTTCTCTCACCCTTTCAACACACCTGAGATGAAAGCACCTCGTAAAACTGAGGAAGCTTCAAAAACCATGAGAGCCATAGGGATCTGAGAGATTGCTTGGTTCAACTACCTCCTCTGGCAGATGACAAAACCAAGGCTCAGAGGGGTGAAGTGACACAGTGAGAGTCACACAGCTTGGATATAGAGGATCCAGAACCAGAGTCCAAGACCTCCCAATTCCCAGTCCAGTGTGTGCTCCTTTCTACCACACTCTAAAAGGTTCCTCTTACAACTAATCTATCACCTCAGGTCGATTGTATTTACTTACTCTTTCTCTCGGCTCTAATTAAAATAACAGACTCAGTCATCTAAAAAATAAAATCAGTGTCCAGCAGGTGGCTGAGGTTAAGGTAGCTGGATCCCACGTGGCCAACTGCACAGTTTGAGTTATGGACCCAGCATCTTGAAAAATACACATAGACATCCATGTCCAAAATCCCAAGAGGAGAATGGAACAGAAGGGATTGCAGTGTGGCCATCCTCCTGGGCAGGGGTGATTTCTCACTTTCCCTCTCTATCTCTATCTCTTTCTGGTGAGTGCATGCATCTCGTAGCAAAAACTATTATAAAAAATAAAATTTTAAAAATTAAAAAAATAAAATCAGCATAAACAACAAAGAATAGACAGAGTGGGGCACAAACACAACTTACCAAAAGATGCTCACCTCAAAAATGTTCTCCTCCTACTGTGCTGGCAGATCCGTCTGTCTCCTTTTTTTGTCCTCGTTATCACTGTGACCTTCTAATGGGAAACTCCAGAACCTGACTCCATGCCTCTTCTCTTCTTTGGTCATACTCACCCCCTCCCCATAATTTGGTGGATTGATTTCACCACCAATTTATTCTGTTAGTGTCTTTAAATGCCATCTGCACAGACAACTCTCCAATTTCTATCTACATCCCCAGACTCTCCTCTGAACTCCAAATTGCCTACCTGGCATCTCTGTATAACTAATAGTTATTTTTAAACCTTTCGTGTCCAAATCAAAATTCTGAACTTTCTCCCCAACCCGTAGGGTCAATCTAACTCCCTTCTGTCAAACTCCACATCTAACCATCAGCAAACCTGCTGACTTTGTTTTTCGAACATATCCAGAATCTGCCTACTGGTCCTCACCCTCTGCTACCTCCCAAGTTCAGGCCACTGTCCTCTCTCGCCTAGATGTTTGCCAAAAGCCTGGCTTCCTCACCTGGTCTCTTGCCTTGTCAAATCTATTCACAGCGCAGTAGTCAGTGACATGCCTGATGCATGTCAGATGGCATCACCTTTTTGCCCAGATCCTTTTTATGTCTTCCCATCCTACTAAAGGTAAAAGCTGAAATGATCACAACAGCTGAGGTCTCCATTGCCCTTCGCAATTTGTGTCCCATACTCTCTCCTTTGCTCACTTCGTTCTAAGACACCAACCTCCTTGTTCTTCTTTGAACAGGCCGTGCCTTTTCTTGTGTCGGGGCCTTTGCATTTGCCGTCTGCTGCCTGAAATGCTAGTCCTCCTCATTTGGTTCTCTTATCTCTATAAGGTCCTTGCTCAAGTATCTTTTTTTTTTTTAATGTTTTCCCTGATCTACCAATTTGAAATCCTCCAGTCCCAACAGTCTCCATATCTTTTTACTACCTTATTTTCTTTTTTTAAATAGATCACAGATTAGTTTATTTTTAACACCCATCATGCCATGAATTCATAGGGAATAGGTTCCAGTAGCTCAGGCTCCTTTCCATTGGTTCTCACCATGTGCTTCTCTGGGTGGAGCAGGCTGGCACTACGATGAACCCAGGTACCTTTCTCTTTGGCTTCTTTCTTTTTCTGGTCATTTTCCTTCACACGTTTTAGGACGCAATCTCTGCTCTTAGAATGTTTAATATGCTCAATACGCACATTGATTCTCTTGGCAAGAATCTTGCCCTTAACTTATTTGTTCCCAACAATGCCAATAGCATGCTGGGTAACATTGTAGACTCTTCCAGTTTTGCCATGGTAACATTTGTGGGACATTCTTTTTTGAACAGCACCCATTCCCTTAATGTCTACAATATCACCTTTCTTGTAGATTCGCATATATGTCGCCAAAGGAACAACTCCATGTTTTCTAAAAG
>NW_006159559.1:7967389-8049181 GCF_000334495.1 Tupaia belangeri chinensis
TCTTTCCCTTTTTCTTTGTCGTTTTGGTTAATTACTGGAAGATGGCGGTTCCCCTTATTTTCTTAAAAGCCTTCACCACAGACTATGTATTTTACTTATGTATTTTGTCGGTTTCCTCCACCCCCCACTAGAATGAAGGCTATGCAAAAACAGGAATTTTATCCACATTGTTCATTGTGTATGCCCACCATCTCAAATAACAGTTCCTTAGAAATATTTGCTGAATAAATTAATAGACACCATTTTATATCAGTGTGCTATGCTAGAATAATTCTAAGTTAAAATCTTTGAATAACAGTGAAAAACAGCTGGAACAACTCAAAACCGTGTGAGTCTCCCTTATGCGTGAGATCTGATTTGGAGCTAGTGGTGGATCCTGGTAATAGCGGTTCTTGTACAACAAGAGAACATATGAAGGGACCTCGAAAAGTTTGTGGAAAAGGGAATTAGGTATAATTTTACTTTGGTGCAGAAAGTTTTTAAATTCATCCATAGTTTTTTAAACAAATAATTTTTTTAAATTATTTAATTTTATTCATTATTATTATTATTTTAAAATTTGCTGTGGGTCACACAGCTCACCAGAGAGTGAGAGAGAGAGACGGAGACAGAGATGGAAAGTAGGAAAGCAAGCCACCAGGTTTGGGACCCAAACTGTGGTTGACCATGTGGGAGTCTAGTGCCTCAACCACCACACCACCTGCTGGCTCCGGTAGTATTTTTCATAATACATATTTTCCATGAAATTTTAAAAGACCCTCCCTTGTATTGAGCCAGAGACTACCAGTTTCAAAAACTTAAAAAGGCATGATCTGGAAAATCATAGATTAAAGGGTAGTTTTTCCTTTGACAAAAAGTAAGGGAAATTGGCAAAAGAAATTTATGTAGTGTCAGAATAAGATTTCCTGGAAAAATAATAAAAAGTATGAGTATAATTTCTCAACGAAAATTTAACCATGCATGTTTAAGCCTATTTTCTACTATTTGTTTAGTGGGCTAAGGCCACTGAAGGGACTCTCTTGGCCAGAAGGAGTGCAGTTTCCCATCAGACCTTGGCCACTCTATTACCCTGGGCTGGCCTCACAATCACCTTGCCTCATAACTTCTACTCCAACACTCCCTGGCCCCAAACTTTTATGTGTACGCTGTAAACTAGGAGGAAAGAGAATGTCTGAGCACGGGGAAGCGGAGAAGAAAAGTGTTAGCTTGCAGGCTCCAGTGATCAGATAAGAGAAAAAAATACATCTTGCACCTACTATTCATTCTCAGTGAATTCAGCCTCAGAGAATTCACTTTATTTCTCCACACTTGACCTGGAAGTTCCTTATTGTTCAATGCTACTCCACAAGACAGATTGTGCAAAAAAAAAAAGGAGACTCAATCACTTAGAAGAGTTGCTAAAGGACAAGGTAACTAGTAAGTAAAATGAAAGTTTGGGTTTTGGCCTCTTTATGATGCAAGCCATAATTTACTTATAGAATTTGACCCCAAACTGGTGAATTTTCAGTGGTTTATGGTTTAACAAGTGACACAGGAGAGAATAGATACATCCCAGTCCCACCGCAGAAAAGCACCTCCACTGGGACATCTAAAAGACATTGTGAACTTAATATATTCAAAACTGAACTCCTGATCTTTTCACCGAAACCAAGTCTTCCCCTGGTGTACTCATGTCAGCTGATGGCAACTTTTTCCTTTTAGTTGCTCAGGCCAAAAGTCTTGGAGTCATTCTTGATTTCTTTTCTTTTTCATACCCCTTAGCCAATTTGTCAGGGAATCATCAACTCTACCTTCAAAGCACATCTGGAATTGGATCACATTCTATCACCCCACCAGTGCCAAAGCTCCAGAATCCCCCTCAGCCTGTTCTTGTTTTTCTTTTTGTCAATAACACTCCTCCCATTCTAATGTACCATGTAATTTATTTACTCATCATGTTAATTTTATATTGTCCATCTCCTCATCCCCCCAACCCCTCTGAAAAATAAAGTTCATGAGAACAGGGATAGTTACATGCCCCCCTAAAATGTCTGTCACATCTTAAGTGACGAAAAAATATTCTTAGAATGAATGAGCAGAAAAAAGGCTACATGATGTAGCAGGTATGATTTGCCAAGCTATGATCTCTGCTGTGCTTTCCCTATTTTTATTTGGGCTAATGGTTAGAAAATGCCTTAATAGTCCCAGCTAAAATAGGATAATCCTCACTTTCTGAGTTTTAGATAGGTATACATTTAGTGGTAGATTTGATGTATTTTTCATCAAAAACTGCCAGCAAAAAACAAATTTATAGCAAATGCCAAACAAGAGTAAACTCCAACTACCGCTGGAATTAATCAAAGACTCTAGCAAATTTCCAGAACTACAAATAGCACACCCCTCTCCATCATAGTAGAATGGGCCCACAATACCCCCCATAATTTCTATAATTAAACACTTAAAGGATACAGATAACACGTTCTAGGAAATTGGCATCCATGAAATCATCGTAGGCTAAAATACTTATTCCTTTAAGCCTAAATCCAAATTGCGAACCACCCAGGGAAAAAAAAAAATGAGATCATATGTCTGCTATTTAGATCATTTTCTTATCTGCCAAAAGTCGCTGAGAATTCTGTGTGTGAGTGCACATGCACACTTGCGCACATCACACACAAAAGCACACATTCAATTCCAGCAGGAAAACTGCTTTGACAATATATACATTTTAACAAAAATGTGAGGACAACAGCTGTTTAATTTTTAGATAAACTTTCGACCATTTTTTTTTTTTTGCCATTTTAGTCATAATAAAAGTTATGCAGATACATGAACAAATACACAGCTCCCCCAAATGCAAGTGGGTAAGAAAAAAGGTTAAAGAATTCGAGTTTAAAATAATTTGTCATAAATTATTAATTACCTTGCCTGGTTGTGCAGGGACGTGCTTTAGCTAATAGAAAGTTACCATGTTTTAGAGTTGTAAGCTAAAATAAAATCCATTTAAGATTAAGGACTCTATAAACAACATGGCCTTTCTTTGATGGGTCGGTTAAGGGGTTTTCAAAATATTTTTGGAACTTATGGTCACAATAGCAAGAATTATCTCTGTTCTACAATTGCAGGCATGTGCCAACTAACAATTCTGACAGGTAACAGAAATTTTACTATGGATAACGTTCAGGCTTACCCAGAAAGATATTTACTTTCTGATGTAGTCAAGTTGTATTAATGGTGACACTTGGAACCACCAAAGTGTCTGTCTAAACCCAGAGTGAGCACTGATCTAATTCTCTATGCCATTTGGCTCAAAGACCTTGCCTTTATACCTGCTGATGTCTTTAGAAAAGGCTTCCATTGGAAACATATTTTCTCACAGTCAAAATGCCTCCCATATGAGAAATTGTCAGAGATCCACTTCAGTGGCAAAGAGAGCTAATGCATGTTAAAAATAAACATGGAGTCAGCAGGTAACATGGTGGTTAAGGTGCTGGACTCCCACCTGGCTGACTGAGGTTTGAGTCCCAGATCTGGCTGCTTGAAAAATCATACCAGGTGTGTATGTGTGCATGCCCAAAATTTTGAGAGGAGAGTGGAGAAGGGATTGCAGCATGGTCATTCCCTAGGGGATAGGGATTGCAGCATGGTCATTCCCCAGGGGATATCTTACTTTCTCTCTCACTGTCTCTCTCTCTCTCTCTCACAAAAGCACGCACCCTATGACAAAAACCTGAAATAAATAAATAAACCAAGTGAGGGCCAGCATGTGGCATAGTGGCTAAGATGCTGGATTCCCACATGGCTGGCCATAGTTCAAGTCCTGGACCTGGTGTAATGAAAATCATACCAGATGTGTGTGTATGTGCATGCCCAAAATCCCAAGAGGAAAACAAAAGAGAAATAATTGCTGTATGGCTGTAACCCCTTGTGAGTGATTTCTCACTATCCCTGTCTCTCTGTCTCTCCCTATCTCTCTCCAGAGAGCACATGTGTCCTATGGCAAAAACCAAATAAATAAATAATATAAACCAAGAGAGATGGAAACCAATGTATAATTGGAACATGTCTCAAATGTTGGAATTTAAAGAGGCACAGAAAGTAAAACTTTGAGGGAACCAGAAGTTAGCGTAATGGCTATGTCGCTGGTCTCCCACGTGTCCCGGACCCGGTGGCTTAAAACTCACACCGGGCGCATGTGCGTGCGTGCCCAAGATCCCGAGAGGAGAATGGAGGAGAAGGGATTGCGGCGTGACCATCCCCCCTGGGGGGTGATTTCTCGCTTTCTGTCTCTATGTCTCTCTCTGTCTGTCTGGCGAGCGCACGCGCCCTACAGTGAAAAATCTCTCCAAAAAAAAAAAAAAAAGAAAGTAAAACTTTGAGTCCCAACGACTAAGTATGCCACTTTCCTTTTTTGAGAAGCCACCTGCCATCACTTCTGTATTCAATCTCTTGGAATAAGAGATGAGTACCATCAAATCTATGCCCTGAGATGCATTAAAGCACATATAACACATGTAGAAGAAGACAATGCTTATGCTATGTTGGCCAGATAGATTCTATATCTAATCTTTTTTTAAGAGACATTTTTGCTATAGGGCACATGCGCTCGCCACAGAGACAGAGAGACAGAAAGGGAGAAATAACTCCCAGGGAAAATGGCCACATTGCAATTCCTACTCCTCCATTCTCCTCTTGGGATTTTAGGTATGTATGCACACATGCCCAGCATGAGTTTGAAGACACTGGGTCCAGGATTCAATCCATGGTTGACAACATGGGAGTCCAGCAGCATAACCATTACACCATCTGCTTGTCTCCACATTCTATATCCAATCTTAAATCCTCTCTGGGCTTGACAAGCCATATCTACAACTAGAATATAATAAAGTGACACATTTCACTCGCTGCTAACACCATCCTATTGAATGATGCTTTTGCATGTGGTAGGTGCTGAATATTGATTGCCTGAATGAATGGATAGTCTTTTCTGTGGTAAATACCTCTAACATGGTAAGAAGTTTGAGCTTATATCAAATTCTTCTAGTACCTGATAGCCCCAATATTCCTTTTCCTAATGTCAGTGCTTCCAAGGAAGTAGTCCCATAAATCATACACTAGTTGTATACTACTCTGGGTTTTTTTGTTCCAAGAAAATAGTTCTGATAGAGTCATGGACACTAGGGTCAACTTTTGAGACTAAAGAAATAGAAAAAGTGTTAATACGTACCAGCAGTAATGGCAGAATTCCAGAATGGCAGGTTATTCTCCCAGTGACCCTCAAATTGTATGTAAATCTGGCCCTGTTGGTCCTGTTTCTCTGCAAAAATTGTTTTGTCTTTTCTCTGTATCTTGCCCTACAGAGGCTCCTCTTCATTCTATCTGTAACACAGACTTTCAGTGGATCTCACTGAGGCTGTCACATCATCATCACAGCTATTTTTCCTACCTCTAATCTCTGCTCCCCTCAGCTTATCTCTTATAATTCCATGTACATCCATCTTGCAAATACAAGAAGTTCTAAACACCTCAGCAAGACCCAGAAGATCCTACACAAACATGGCCAAGTGCAGGTTCATCTCCTGACATTCATTTCTATGCCAGCTCTATCACACTCCCAAGTCCAAATATTAACATATATTCTTATTTATGTACATATATATATATATTCTTATTTATATATACATAGGGACTAGATAGTTGGAGAAATTGATGTAGATAAATGATATGTAGGTAAATAGATGCTCCTCAACTTTCTGTTATGTTACATCCCAATAAATCTCTCATAAAGTCAAAAATAATAAGTGGAGTCATTAGTAACTTGCTTACCATCTGTGTGTGTATGCCTCTCTCTCTCTCTCTCTCTCTCTCTCTCTCTCTCTCTATATATATATATATATATATATATATATATATATATATTCACACACACATATATATACCCCTATATAAATCACACACATTTAACCACAATTTTCCTCTTTTCCCCATGCACTTCCATCCTCTCTGTGTTACTCATGCAGTTTTTCCTGCCTACAACGATTCCACATCCGTCTACCTAGAGCACTCAGAGTTCCAATGTCACATTTTCCCTATATACCCCACCATCCACCATATCTTCTACTGAATCCATACCCTTACCACAGCTTGATACAGTAACCCTCAGAGGCAAGCTGGCATCACTGTACAATTTTTTGATGCTTTGTCTGTATTCTCAGAGCACTTTTGTGATACCTTTAATGTAAAAGAGTGTCTCCAAAGGCAGCCAGCGGTAATGTCCCCCACTTGTACATGAACAAGTTACTCCACCAGTGTATTTTTATTTCTGTAATTGGACTAGTCTATGCCTTGAATGGAATCCCATGAAAGTAACCCTGTGCCATTGTAATCCACGTGCCAGTTCTGGAGCCTTCCTAGACACAAAATACCACATTAGGAAGCTTGGACCAGGCTACACCATAACACGAGACCTTGTGGAGGAGAACCAAGGGGCCTCCAGCCATTCCAGACATCTCAACTGAAGCACCACACATCAGTAAAGCCCTCTTGGGCATCCGAGTTCCCAGCTGAATGAAGCCATTTGAGTGACTCATTCAAAACCACGTGGTACAGAACTCCCAGCTGATAATAGATCATAGTTTCAATATGCTAAGATAGGGAATGAGTTATTTCCCCAAAATAGGTAATTGAAACATTGACCACAGTATATTATGGTTACATATCTTCATGCCTAATTCCCTATGGTACACTGGATCTTCTGAAGATGACTGTGGCAATTGTTTCCATGCCACATATCCTTCTGCTGTGTGTCCTTGCCATTCCACCTTCAAGAAGTGGAGGCTAATTCCTTTCCTCTTGAATTTAGGGTGGCCAGTAATTTGCTTATTCACAAAGTCCAAGTAGCTTGTTCCTCAGCAGTAGGTAACCAGAACACTTCCCAAGCAGACTGTGGGCCCCTGAAAGGTGGGGATGGGTTCAGTCATCATTACAACCCTAGTTTATAGTATGATTCCTGGGCATGAAGAAGGCACTCGCCAATTACCTGCTGTGTGTAATTGGAAGGCTAAGTGTTTGCTGCCTCTGTGTCTGGGTATATTCAATTTTATGGTGTTCTAGACTGGAAATGATATAGGAAAAAATATATACAGGAATAGGTTAATCATAATGTTCTTAGGATTCTTACCAAAATGGCTCTTAGCTTTTCCTTTCTTCATTGTATGAAATCCTATGGAAGACTTTGGACCAGCAAAATGAAATAGAACACAATAAAGGAAAGTATTCAGTAACCAAAAATCAACTCAATCCACTTAATATAGATCATTTGTTCCCTTTTCTAATCAAATTGTTCATCCCTTGTTCCTCTGTTCCATTTTACATAAGGGAAAATGTTTCTAAATGTGCTGTGTGCCCATGGTTTTTCTCACTCCTACCAAATCAAAATTCAATACCAGAATGCTGCTCAACATAACTCTTTAATTGCCTTGGTTCAATGAAATGTCTGTAACACTGAAAAGTTCTTTTAAAAGGAAATGTATCTTAAATATCCAACATGTGGTGACTGGCTTTTCCCAGTAGCACACTAATTGCTCCATTATCCAGCTTTGTCAGGGAAGGAGGTACTCAGCCTGAATTTTCCAGATAGCCTCCCCATCTTCAGAGGTCTGTACTTATAAAACCAATAAATTCTCCCACCAAAAGGAATTGGTTACCCTTACTGTAGCTTAGACTGCATGCATAGGCCTGATTACCCTGCATTGTCAGCACGTCACAGGCTAGAGGAGCTTCCAATCTTAAATTGCATAAAGGTTAATGGTTGTGCACTGCTCACTATAGCAGACCCCAACAGTGCCTAAAGATTCCTCCATAAATAGGCCATCTGGTGTCACGGTGATTAAAGAACTGGATTGCACATGGCCAACTGCATGGTTCGAGTCCTGGACTTGATGACTTGAAAGACATGCTGGACATGCGTGTGTGCATGCCCTAAATCCCAAAAGGGTAATGTGGTGTGGCCATCCCCCAGAGGATTGTGGGGGGAAGCAGGGATTTCTCACTTCCTCTCTCTCATTCTCTCTGACAAGCATACATGCCTATAACAAAAAAATAAAATAAAATAAAATAAAATAAAATAAAATAAAATAAAATAAAATAAAATAAAATAAATAAAATAAAATAAAAACGAAAACTAGATAAATGAAAAAGAATTCCTCCATGGAAAAGAGTAGGTATGAAGCAAAATCCACTGTTCTCCTCTAGGGATCTTGGGCATGCAAGCACACATACCAGGCACATTTTCCAAGCTACTGGTTCTGGGATTCACACTTCACAGTCAGCTATGTAAGGCTGATCAGTCAGCTATGTGGGGTCAACCCACACCACTGGCTGGCCCAGCACATATGTGTTGTTAGACAAATGAAAGTTTTCAGAAAGTTCATGTAAATGTGTATTATGAAAAACTACCTATAGATTTCAAAGTTTTTGCATCAAAATAAACTCATACTTTAATTCCATTTTTCTACAAACTTTTTGAAGTGCTCTTGCATTCAATGAAGACTATTATGGCTTTAAAAATTCTGGTGGACAGAACAGGTAAGAGTGCTCTGGTCAAAACTACAACTGAAAGATGTGACTAAGGACCACATAAATAAAGATTTGTATGGTTTAAGAAACAAAATCTTTGATCAAACATCTTTATAATTATAACTAAATATTGTTCAACTGGTCAAGTGAGTGGAATAGGTGGCTATAGTATTAGTCACAAGGCCACCTCTACTGACTGATAACTCACCCCTTTCCAAAAAATCGGGCAGAGCACAAGGCGATAAACAGCATAGGTTCTGAATCAAGACTAATATAAAGGGCAAGTCCTCACCAAAACTCTTAATACCTTTGTATCCTGGAGCAAGATAATGAGCTTTTTAGAGCTCAGGATCATTACCTGTAAAATGATGTTAAGAATGGCTAGTAGGTAGCCTTATGTAGTCATGTAAGAATTAGATAGGAGGAACAATGGCCCATAGTTTAGTGGTTAATCCCCCCCAAATCCCACAAAATAGAGAAATGGGGAAGAAGGGGCTGCAACACAATCATGTGCCACTGGGAGATGCTTTCTCTATCTCTGTCTCTATCTCTGTCTCTATTTCTCTTTGGTAAGTTCATGTGCCCTGTGGGTATTTTTTTTTTAAAGGAATTAGATAGGATGATACAAGCAAAATGCTTAACACAGAGCCTGACCCAGAGACAGGCTCAGCTATCATTATTTTAAGTGAGCATAGGAGACATCTTCAGATCTCAGCCGAACAAGGAAGCCTCACCCCTCCCCACACAAATAAGTAAAAGCCATTCTGTGAGTACCTAACATAACCACGATTGTACAACTGAGTACGTTGTTTCTGTGCTGTGTGTCCAGAATCAACACTGTGCCACACACAGAGAGAGGGTGCCATATGTTGTTTTGAACAAATGAGACTGGGTTGGAGGGTGAGGTGGTGGTGGGAGGGTTGGGAAAGTAGGAAAAGGAAAGGAGAGGAAGAGAGAGGAAAACAAAGAACCCCTTCCTCTGCCTCTCAGTAGTGCTGCTCCTAAGCCTGACTTCAGAAACAAGAGTTCGAGTAGCTAAGGTTAAAAACAAAACACTGATCCCTGAAGAAATGTTTGGGTGTCAAGGTGTTCAGAGCCTCTCCCAGCTGAGAACAGCTTTCTTGGGCTTCATTTAGTAACAGGCAGTGAATGTCTCCAAACCCCATGACTTCTCTAGGCCTGCAAATGGGAGGACTAATTAACAGGGAGTGTCGGCTACCGGGGAACAAGGGCCAAGGCAGAGCCTGGCAAGGAAAACGGGAACTTAAGGAGACCACAGAGGAGGTTGTCCAGAAATTCATTAAATTTAAATCCTCTTGTAAGTAGCTTAAATTTTTTCTCCACAAAATTTGGGTCTCTAGAATAATCTCAGTGGGGGGCCTTGGATTTAACAATCTGGGCTGATAGCAAACATAGATTCTAAGGCAGAAAACCTATCTAATAATGCTTAAAGCATCACAATTACTTTTAGCTATTTTGGTGGAAATCCTTCTACAATGCAAGATGCCCCCCAGCCATGGTAAACACAGTGAACATGGTGTACCTTGGTGACCACAGTCATTGTCATGAACATTGGTGACTGTTGTGGGATTGCTGATCATTTCTCAAAGGATCTCAAACTACCAGGGTGTTCTAATCTGTGGCAGTTCAGACTTCCTTTCTTTACATTTCCTTCTAGGTGGCCAAGACGAGACTTTTAACAGCATTGTTCCAATGCTAAATTACCCGCTGGAATGTGGTACTGTTCTAGGGGACGTTGCTTCTATTTCTACCAGTTGCAGTTGCCTCTGTTTTCCATTGGTGCTTCTGTTGCCAATGCACCTCCACCACTCTTCCCATTCCTTCCAGCTATCTGTTACTCCTCTAGTCTCTAGGGAAGAAATAGGAAAAAGTGAACATTTTCCAGAACAAACTAGACAACCTACTATCATATTCAAAAATTAAAACCCCTTTAAGACGTAGATACATTTTAAAATTAGAGCTCTAGACTTAGAGACAACAGTAAAAACTCTTGTTCAGAATAATATAAATCCAGATAGTGACCTATAGAAATATCTAGAATAGCTACATGTATGTCTCTGTACCTGGGTTTGTATACACATATACTCCTTGCTCCTCTAGCTGACAGGGCCTAGTAGCAACGACATTTAAGTGGCCATGAGCACATCTAGTATCCAGATCCTGGTCTCTAACACCATGCTTCAATACAAGGAACCAGGACTCCCTGGAGAAATCTCTGAGTCTGGAAATGGGGCAGGATATATATGAGTCTGGAATTTCTAGTAGTGCTATAAAAGCAAGGAAATGCTCTCTCACCAAAATGAAAAACCTATAATGATAAGAATACATCAAAGGGACACAGGAACCCACTGAAAGAGCTCCCAATGGCCAAAGTTAGAAAAATTTGAGCAACAAAATAAAGTAATAATAAATTATAACCCAAATTCTAAAATAAATATCCACAAGTCCATACTGATATAAATAAGTGACTGAATAAATAAGTCCTTGGGAAAGAAGAAATAAATCAAATATCCCATGCAGAAGAATTCACAATAATATATGTAGATACTCTGCCTCAAAGAGGTGGAGCATTCACCCCTCAAACATGGGCTGTACGTTGTGATTTATTTAGAAAGAAAGCAGAACAAAAAGGTGGGGGTAACATTACAGTGGAGAACCTGGTAAATACTACCTCAGCCAGGTGACCAAGGCTCACAACAGTGACAAGTCATGTTGATAGCATGTACCTTGATGTGATGGGCTGGGATGACTTTTGACTTCTGTGATCTTCCTCTCAAAAACCTGGGTGTAAAGACCAGATATGTTGTGTGTGGAAGAGGAGGGTCTGAGGAAGGACATTTAGAAGAAAAATATGGAGGCAAAGCATTAATGGGACAAAGAAATGTGGTATTTTCTGTTGAAGCTATTTTATAGTTTTATCAACTGGACTAGGGAGAAATGTTCACCTGTTGAAATATTCACTTTGTAAGCTAAATAATGTGATTGAATGTTTAAAAGAAAATGAAATAAAAAAATGTAAATAAAAAAAGAAATACATCAGACATATCCCAATTGAGAGACATTCTACAGAATATCTGACCAGTACTCCCCCACATGCCAAGGTTACCAAAAATAAGGAAAGTCTGAGAAACTGCTGTAGCCAAGAGGAACCTAAGGAGACGTGACCATTAAACGAGTAAATGGAATGTAGTATCCTCAGATAGGATTCTGGAACAGAAAAGGGGTATTTGAAGGAAATCTAAATAAACTGTGGACTTCAGTATTAATCATGTATCAATATTGGTTGAAAATAGTAACAAATATACTATACCTACAGAAGATGTAAATAATCAGGGTTACTGGGCAAAGGGTTTATCTTTGCAGATTTTCTGTAAATCTAAAACTGTCCTAAGGTAAATTATTGAAAAAAAACTGTTAAATTGGGACCAGCAGTTGGCGTAATGGTTGTTGCTGGACTCCCACGTAGTCAACCACGTTTCAAGTCCCAGACCCGGTGGCTTAAATGCATGCCAGGCACGTGTGCATGCGTGCCCAAGATCCTGAGAAGAGAATGGAGGAGAAGAGATTGCGGCGTGGCCATCCCCCCTGGGGGGTGATTTCTTGCTTTCTGTCTCTCTGTCTCTCTCTGCCTTTCTGGCAAGCGCATGCACCCTATAGCAAAAACCTCTCAAAAAAAAAAAAAGGAAGAAAAAACTGTAAGTCAAATCTCCAGTTTTGAGAAAGGTGAAGCACCCCAGTTTTACAGACTCAGTTGTCCTGATGGGGCTTTGCATGCCCAAGTGTACTCCCAGCCCTCACGTCTATAGGACTTATGACAGTGGCTCAAGGAAACTGTCATACCTTTAGAACATGACCGAGAGCTCAAAGTCTTTAAAAATGTTGTGAAAACAATTCCTTCCCACATTTACTCTCCTCTAATGTATTTTTCCTGCAATGTAATAGGGCGTGGATTCATCAAGCAAGAAAAATCTACCAGGAAAATGATAAAAACTCTCGTAACATTAGGAAGCCAGTTGGTTGGAATGTGTCAGAGAAAGACCACTCCCTGTAGTTCTCATTTACAAGCTTCTCAACCTGGCTCCTAAACTAGCTTCCAGCTAAGAAAAATGTGTTAAAGCATCAATAAAACTGTTCTAATAAGCCCTCCATAACCAAAATCTAATTGAAGCTTATTAAAAGAGAGAACACCAAGTTCTCCTTAAAAGGCAAAAGGAGCTGATCTTCAGTAGCCAACAGGATTGCAGGAGGCCATTGCTTTCTCCCTGGCCACCCTGAGAGGAGGGAATACTAGAATCTCTGTGGACATTTGTGCTCCAAAGACATGTAAAATCATGATGGTACATGATTTGGCTGCAGGGAGGGTGGGCTCTAGTGACTAGAACTTTGAAAAGGTAAGTGGGACTCCGTTCTAATCTTCCCTTCTGTCCTAGTCCATTTGTGCTGTTTTAATAAAATACCATAGGTTGGGTGGCTTCTGAACAACAGAAAATTATTTTTTTAAGTTCTGGAGGCTGGAGAATCCAAGATCAAGGCTCTGGGACATTTGGTGTCTGATGAGGGCCCATTTTTTGGTTCAGAGATGACAGTTTCTCACTGTGTCCTTGCATGGTAGAAGAGATGAGGGTCTTGGGAATCAGCAGTTAGCATAATGGCTATGTCGCTGGACTCCCACGTAGTCGACCACAGTTCACGTCCCGGACCTGGTGACTTAAAACTCACGCTGGGTATGTGTGCGTGCGTGCCCAAGATCCCGAGAGGAGAATGGAGGAGAAGGGATTGCGGCATGACTATCCCCCCTGGGGGATGATTTCTTGCTCTCTTTCTCTATGTCTCTGTCTGTCTGGCAAGTGCATGTGCCCTATAGCAAAAATCTCTCAAAAAAAAAAAAAAAAAAAAGAGAGAGAGATGAGGGTCTTTCTGGGCGTCTTTTATAAGGGCAATAATCCCATTCACAAGGGCAGAGCCCAAAGGCTGCACCTCCCAGTAACATCAATTAGGGTTTCAGCATATGAATATTAGAGAGACACAAACATTCAGACCATAGCATCTTCCTTGATCAAACTACCTTACTGTTCTGACCAACAGTTTCTCATCCTCAAAGGAAGAACAGTAAAACTTTCATCCTCACTCAGTAAGTGGCAGATAATGATAATTAATAAAAAACAATCGTACAAGCATAAGCTCACTTTTTCTCCCCAAAACTTTTGAAGCATATGTTTTTGCAGTATTCTTAGACAATTACACCAGGACTTTAAGTGGATGGGTCGTCCTTTTAGCCAATTGCTAGACAAACATCATTTAATCAGTACACTTGCTACATTCACTTCCACTGATTGTCAGTGATGTGGAATATTATTGGCAGAATCAAGCCATGAGTGCTTTTTTTCCCCCCTGTCAAACCCTCCTCCTGATCTGACCCCTACCCCAGTACTGTAGGGAACATCTGAAAGACTGAATTAACATTCTGACCACAAAGATATATTAAAATGTCTTGTGGACCAAAAATGTTATATTATATAGCATATCTTAAATCATCCATGTGTGGACTGCCTGGAAGCACTGAGAATGTCTGGTGACTTCAGCCTTACTGCCTTATCTTTGCTCTATTTACAGTCTGAGATATTTTATTGTATCCCTGGGCTCAGTTATGAGGCCTTGGTGCAGTTCAGTGTTCTTCCCCCATTTCCAGGGTTCATTCTGAGTTGCAATATAGCAATTCTTTCCCTTACTCCATCTCCAAATTCGGCCTGTACCCTCAAAGTAGCTCTAGTTCTTAGAAGAGGTCAGGACATTTCTCTCACATCCACTCAATAACAGCCCATCTGTTCTCTCAGCTGTTGTCTTTTTAGCAGAACTCTCGCTGTTTTCTGCCAGTACTTCTATTATATAATGTTACCTACAGGACATTTCCTGCTTCAAGCTTTCTTTTTTTCCCTCTTTTTCATTTTTATATGTATTTTATTTTTTGTATATATTCAATCACTGTATATCACTACTGCATAGAAAGTGAATTTTTCTAGCATGAATACACTGCATGTTAGTCCAGTTAAAGATATTATCATACATGTTATCATCCACAATTATTCTTCATGCTTTTATATCTTCCAGTCTTTCCATTTCTTAGCATAATTTGAGGCAGACATAAGAACATGTATTGAAGGGATAGAAACAGTCACTAGAAAAAGAGAAATTAAAGATAGAAAAGGGAACTCACTGATAAAGCAAAATCTCAGAAGAAGTAGAAGGGACTTGGGGTTTGGAGCACTGTTGGTTGAGTTTGAGGTGGGAAGGAGAGAAAAAGAAAAAAAGAGAGGGAGTATGGTTGTGGAGGGTATTAAGATGGTTTATTCTCATAGCATCTTTTCTATTTTTAATGAAGGGAGAAAGAATCCCTGGTGAGCATGCCTGTGGATAAGAAGTATGGAAATTAACAGTGAATAAGGCACCAAAACAGAATTTAAAAGGGGGCATTGTCAATAAAATGCACACACACACACACACACACACACACACACACACACACACACAGGACTAGAACCAAAACTGAAGTACACAACATAATGTAATGCTCTTTGTTGAAGATGACAAATAGGGTAATAGCCTCACTTTGGTTATCACCACATGCGTACTTTTAAAAATCATATTGTACTGGGACCAGCAGATGGCATGATGGTTACAGTCCAGCCCCAGTTGGAGTGCCCACCTGGCAGCTTAAAACCCATGCTGGGCACCTGTGCGTATGTACCCAAGATCCCAGGAGGAGAATGGAGGAGAAAGGACTGTGGCATGATCATTCCCCCAGGGGATGATTTCTCGATTTCTGTCTCTCTGTCTCTCTCTCTCTGTGCCTCTTTAGCGGGGGTACACACTCTATAGCAAAAAAAAAAAAAACTCTAAAAAATAAAATCATATTGTATCATATTGTACCACATGAAAATGTACAACTAAATGTAAATAAGAAACTATAAAATAAAATTTTAAAATAGCTACTGAAGAGAATAGAAGGAAAAATCCTGCTTGGGGACAGGGGTTAGGATTTCTGCTTTCAGGCTGCAAGTTCTACTGTGTCAGCTATCACTATGATGAACCCTGTAAGGTTGCCTTTAGCCATTTGGGAAAGCTTCTTATCACATAGACCTTAAATATTTCCATCAGTTTGTTTAACAGGATCTGTGATCCAAAAAGTTAAACCTCACCGCTGTAGACAATCATGCAACTTTTCCTGACTCAGAGTTCTATCCTGGAATGCTTTTCAACCACAGATTTGTGAAACCACCTCTATCTGGATTTGAAGTAAAGGAGACATAAGGTACAAGGAAGAAAAAAGTTTACATGCTTATAACTTTCCTTCATCATGGGCATTATTTTGGTGTGTTGCCAACCACCAATCAACTCTTAGTAGTGCCTGCATTCCTAAGCAATTTTGCAAGAATATATTATTCTATGAACAATAAACTATTGTAATGTTTCCTAGTTCCAATACCGGACCTTAAAGAACACCACATCACTTGTTCTCTTGATTATTTTCTTATGAACCTGAAGTATTTGATTTATGCTTAACTACAACCACATCTAAAAACATCTTGGTATTTTATAATCAAGTTTTAATCTTCTAAACTAGATGATTCAGGGAAAATACTTAATCCATCAAAATAACTCCAAACCATGTGCTTTTCAAATCACCCCCAAAATGGCATATAGTTTCCATCATGTTTGGATTGAAAGAGGCTTTGCAATTTATGACCATTGGCTTAGCTCCAGTTCCCTGAGCTGTCAATGCTATAGTAATGTCATCTTCCATAGGTCCCCTGGCAGGATTTCACAGGGATATCTGTGGGTTCAGATTAGTAGAATAACCAATGGATTTATTAAGTAATAGCAATCAGTCTTGAATCCTGTTCCCAAGTGTCCTATTTTTTAATAGGTTATTTGCTTGATGGAAAGAAAAAAGAAACTAAAAAGTATTAAATGCCCATCAAGAACCAGGTACTTTGCATATATGGTCTCATTTGAATTCAAGGAATTATTTATCATACAGAGAAAAATCAAGGCTCAGCGTTTCATAGTTTACCTAAGGACACTGTCAGAGATTAGATTCCAGGTAGGTCTGATTCTTAAGCCCATGGTCTTTTCACCACTTCATTTCATTGATTACTATTAATAATTGTAAAGTAGAGTAAATAGCTTCAAAAGTCTATTCACATTGATATCCATTTGAGAATATGATCATTTTATATACATGTATTTTTAAATTTCCCCACTGAATACGCAAGATGTGTGTAAAATTGGTCCACTGAGACAAGTAAGGAAACACATTTTCTCCTAAACTACAGGTAAAAAGGATGTACAAAAACAATTAAGTTCTTATTAGCAATTGGGGCACTGCTGCATGACACTAGGGCCATAGGGGCAGACTCTAGGCTCAGTTCCCTGGTTGCCCATGATCCTGCCTGCTTGGAAGTCTGTGAGGAGGATTGCCATATGACAAGATCCCACTGGGGTCTCACTCTCTCTATTTTTCTCAAAATAAATAAGTAAACAAACTTTTTAAAGAGTGCTAATAACTTTTTAGACTTAATCTGAGTATGGAAATAGAGTTCTGGGAAAAGAAAAGGCGTATCTATTAATATAGTAAGTCATTAAAAATAAGGAAAATGACCTAAGTAAATTTCCCTATGAAGATTACTTTTTGCAATATAAGTGGGAATTTATTCATATTATTGAAAGTAACTGCCCTTCTCTCCATTCTGTCTTTAGAATGTGCACACAGACACTGCTGAATATAAAACACGTACAGCATGTAATCTTCTAACATCATTCACGTTTGAAGGAGCAAAATAAAGCCACCCCTTCATAAATTCCTTTCTGGCATTTTCAATCAGCACTAATCGCGCCTCGGATAAACCTCATTGGCTACGATACTGCCACTGCGCAAAGCTCCTTTCTGGCATTTTCAATCAGCACTAATCGCGCCTCGGATAAACCTCATTGGCTACGATACTGCCACTGCGCAAAGCTCCTTTCTGGCATTTTCAAAAAGTCTATTTTTAAATAAATAGAGGATTTTACAGTCAACAGAATAACTTATTTACTAACTATCTCTCAAATTATTTTTACTTTACAACCACAAAAATGAATACATCTTTATCAATAAAAGATTTTTAAGTGTTTAATTCTTATTAAATCCTTTCTAATATTTTTCTAGGCATGCTGTAATGCTTGCTCCTTTACCTTATCCTTTATAATTTATTTTTTACATCTGGCGTTAGCAGTAAAGGTAAACAATAACAAAAACACACCCAGCTCAAAGAGCAGTACTTGTTGAGGTTGGTTCAGGGTCTCAGGTCTCTGTCTTAAACAGGTAAAGTTCACCATTTATGAGCCATATGATGCCACAAAAGTTTCTGATACTTTAAATGAGGATTCTAGTACCTTCTTTATGGAATTATTGTAAAGACTATATGAGATATGTCAAACATTCGGCACCATGCCTGGTACTGCCTGTTAGTCAATTAATTCGGACCACCATCATTAGCTCTCAGTTTTGGATGGGCCCACCCATCCAAAGACTTGGAAATGCCAGATGTGGTAATGCAAGTATTTTCATGCCATTGTCTATATTAGAGTACTATGACTGACCAGACCTCGGCAGAAACAGTATTTGGTGCTCTCCTCAGACTTCCTGTCAAAGACCTGAGATTTTGTGAACAAGTCCACATTTATGACAAATGAAAACACAAGCAGACATTGACATTTTTTAAATATTAGAAAATTCTCCAAGCTTTTTCTCATCTCTCCCCTTGTTTATCAAATATTTTGCTCCTTCCCTTTCACAACTCAATTAAATCATATTTATTGAGCACTGACTTTGTTGCTTTCGACATAGGAAAGAATTGTATGTCTTAGTCCTGATGTTATAGAGCTTGGAATCTATGGAAGAGGCAAAAACCATGGCAGAGAAAAAGAATGCAGTTCAAGACAGTGGATTATTCAGTGTGAAATTGAAAGACACGAAGGAGTTCATAGAAGAGAAATAACTGTAGGTGAGAAAAATACAAATTCTTTACATCACCTGCTTTCTCAGCTGGTCGTTTATACCCTCCAGATGACATGCTCTGAGAATCAACAAATCCAGTAGGTGAGAAGGTGATTGGTTTTACTCAGATCCTGAGAGACTAAAATTTTTAAAATATTAAATTGTCTGGAAAACACGCACCAGATAATTTTAGAATAGGGAGAATAGGAGAGGCTACTCCTTAGCTCTCAACAAAGCTCATTTGTGCCCACCCAACATTCCCACCCAGCATATGATATTCAACATTCCCTCCACTGCCAGCTTCACACCCAGACTCACCCAGACAAAAAGGAGAAGGAAGCATACAAAGCACTGCACAGATAGTGCAGCTCAGCCTGAAAGCAGACCATGAAGATCTGAGCTCAGTTTAGAACACCATTTTCTGCCATTAGAGAATAAAAACTTTAGGGCTTTTCTCTCAGGTTGATTTCCAAAATGTTTTTTGTGTTCCTTTATAAGTTACCTGTAGTCCATCTTGTTGGAGTATTATTTGGAAGCCTACTAAGCTCTTTGCTGCTCCTCCTAGTGTCTCCTAGGCTTTTTGCAAGAAAAATGCCACTGGAAAGGGAAAACAAAAGAGGATTGAAAGGAATAGGGAAACAACATTATCATACACAGGCTTGCAGTTCCGGCTTGTTAATACTATGTTAATGTGTTTCTCAGTTTAGGCTTCTTTTTATTTATTTATTTACTTTACAGGCTTTTGGATCAATGGAACAGAATAGAGAACCCAGAAAGAAACCCCAAAACATAAAACCAACTGATTTTTGACAAAGGGCACCAGTCAATCTAGTGGATAAAAGAAAATCTTTTTAGCAAATGATGTTGGAAAAACCTACAGAAAAATAAAGTTGGATCCCTTTTCTCAGCACTAATAAAAATCAACTCAAATTGGATCAAAGATCGAAAGTTAAGATCACAAACTATAAAACTATTGGTGAAAAACACAGGGGAAATTCTTGGAGACATTGGAGTAAGCAAAGACTTTTAAAATAAGACCCCTAAAGCACAAGCAATAACCCCAAAAATAGACAAGTGGGATTATATCAGGTTAAAAAACTTCTGCTCAGCAAAAGAAATAATAATTAAAATGAATTGACAACCCTTGGAATGGAAGAATATATTTGCAAACTATGCCTCAGATAAAGGACTGAGAACCAGAATATACAGGGAACTCAAGAAGCTACTTGAAAATAAAATGATCAATTCAATTAAAAGATGAGCAAATGAGCTGAATAGACAATTCTCCAAAAAAGTCATACAAACAGCCAAAAGGCATATGAAAAATAATGCTTAACATCTCTTATCATACAGGAGATGCAAATGAAAGCTACCTACCACTAAGAATAGCTAAGAGTAGAGGCTTCTCATTCTTCAGTAATTCAATTATACTTCTATTTAATAGTTTTAGTTACCATTTTTTAAAATTTTTTTTCTATTTCTTGCATGAGAGACAACACACCAGAGAGAGTACACACGAGGGAGACCATGACAGGGTCTTGTCTTGCTGCAGTCCACTTCTCCCAGACCTCCAGCTAGCCAAGATCTTGGTCAAGTGTGCCTGGTATATTTCAGATCAACTCAGGATCCAAACCTGCAATTGGCCATGTGGCTTCCAGAATTGCAAGTCAGTATGCTACACTGGCAGCACTGAGGCTGAGCCAGCTTTGGATGCCATTTACTCTACAATACCTGAAAGTCGCTGTAAAAGTTATTCAGTGGAATGGAAAGGGAAGGGAAAGTAAGGGAAGGACTGGAAAGGGGAGAAAGAAAGAGAAAGGAAAGGAAGGGAAAGGAGAGGAAATAAGAAAGGGAGGAGAAAGGCAAAGAGAAAAAGAAAGAAGGAAAGAAAAGAAAAAATAAGAAAGGAAAGGAAAAATGGGAGGGAGTTGGGTCAGATGTATTGAAACTTTTGACTTTTAGTGGAAAATGGCATAAAGATCATAAAACTACTTTAATACCCATAATTAACATTTCTTTATTTCAGACTTTCCCAGGAATTATGAAATGTCTTATCATTTCTGAACACTAGCCAAGAAATAGGGTTATTATTTCTAAGGAGGAAAATTAAATGTGAGACACAGAGAGAAAGAGCATGCAAAACTGACCAAAAGTCAGAGAGGATCACGGAGCCAAAGAAAGGGAATCAGTCCTCTGTACATGTCTTCTAGAATGGCTTCTAGAATTTTCCATAAAGTTTTGTGACATGCCTAGTTATTATGCACTGGAATCATGCAAAAGAAATTATACAATCCTTCCTTAGAGGAAAATGCATTTATGGAAATTAAAATGAATAACATGGTCCACACATGGACAATTTATCCAATAAATGTTTTTTCTTTTTTTTTTTTAGAAAGTCTTTTTTTTTTTTTTCTCCATTATAGGCCACATGTGCTCACTGGAGAGACACAGAGATATAGAGAGACAGGAAGCGAGAAATCACCCTACAGGGGAATGGCCACACCACAATCCCTTCTCCTCCAGTCTCTTCTCGCGATTTTGGACATGCATGCACACATACCTGGCATGAGTTTCAAGCCACTGGGTCCAGGACTCTAACCACAGTGGACTACATGGGAGTCCAGCGACATAGCCATTAGGCCATCTGCTAGTCCCTCCAATAAATGTTTAAATTACTCTAAGAGATAATTATTGAGTAGATCACAGAGTTATTTTAAAGGTAGGAGTCAAGGGTGAGGCACAACCTGGGTAGTATAATAATTCCTGAGATTCAGTGGTGAGCAGCATTTGTGTCTTGTCTTTTCTGATTAGTTTTTGGGTCTGTGAGCAAAATCCTGAAAAGAAGCCAGTGGTTTCTAGGAAGCGTTGTTTCAGGCTTCAGTCTTAGATAGATGTCACAATTCAGTACTTATTTTTTCAACTTATTTATTCTTTTCATTTATTCATGAGTGGCTGCCATGTTCTAGTGTCTATATCAGGTGCTGAGTTCTTGCCTCTGCCTTTATTGAGCTCCCATCGATGCTGGTCAGACAACACTAAATTGGCTGCATCTGTGATACTGGGCGTGCTGCAGGAGTATAGTGGTTGGAAGGTACTTCACCTCCAAGAACCTCTCTACCTGCTGTGCTTTTCCTGGAGCTGAGCCTTCTGCAGGCCCTGCCCCAACTCTCCCACCTCTTGCTGTTGTGTGAAGGGGGTGGGGAGTGGGGGGATGTAAATGGAGATCAAAAAAGAGCCTTTTAGAAAGTAGTAGAGCTGAGATTGTACTACTTACTAGGTATGTTTCCAATACACAATTTTTGGTCAAGTCTTTTCTGTTTCCCTGTCCTGAGTCTATTTTCTATCTCTTAGCATATTTCAAAAGTCACCTAAACTGTAACAAGACCTTATCTCTAATTAAAGAGACTATTATTGGACAAATGTTGTATTTCATGGTCTTCTCTATTATGAATCTATTTGTTTTCATTTAAACATTGACCAGGAAGATACTAATAATTATAAAGTCTGAGCTCCAATGTTGATCAGGTGAGCCAATAATTAGCTGTGTGCTTAACAATTTCTCTTTCTGGGTCTCTGTTTCTTCTCATCCAAAATAAAGAGTTTAGTTTTTTGTGTTTGTTGGTTTGTTTGTTTCCTAAGAGAGATTTTTCACTAGAGTGCATTTCTGCTCATCAGAGAGATAGAAAGTGAGAAATCACCCCTCACCCCCCCCAGGGGGTAGAAGGGCAGCCATGCCACAATTCCTTCTCCTTCATTCTCCTCTTGGTATTTTGAGCATGCACACACAGGTGCCCAGTGTGAGTTTAAGCCACCAGGTGAAGGACTCGAACCACAGTCAACTACATGGGAGTCCAGCAACATAACCATTATGCCATCTGCTAGTCCCTAGAATAAAGAGATTTTGACACTGTTATGGGCTTAACTGTACATCCCTTACCCCCTTCATTCATATCTTAAAACCCTAGTTCTCAATACATCAGAATAAAACTGTATTTAAAGATAGGGCCTTTAAAGAAGTAAATAAGATAAAATGAGACCCTTAGGGAGACCAGCAGTTAGCCTAATGGTTTGTCACTGGACTCCCATGTAGTCGGTCATGGTTTGAGTCCTGGACCCGGTGGCTTAAACTCATGCCAGATGCATGTGCGTGCGTGCCCAAAATCCCGAGAGGAGAATGGAGGAGAAAGGATTGTGGTGTGGCCATCCTCCCTGGGGGGTGATTTCTCGCTTTCTGTCTCTCTGTCTCTCTCTTTCTGGCGAGTGCACACGCCCTATAGCTAAAAAAAAAAAAAGAGAGAGAGAGACCTTTAGGGTGCCCTAATCCAATCTGACTGGTGTTCTTACATAAAGAGGAGACTCATTATGCCTAGAGAAAATACTATGTGAGGAGAAAGCAAGATGACCTTCTACAAAGTAAGGGGAGAGGCCTTAGGAGAAACCAAATGTGCCAACACTTCGGTCTTAGACTTTTGGCCACTGCAACTGTGAGAAAATTAATTTCTCTGATTTAAACCACTCAGGTTGTGGTATTTATTATGACAGCCCTAGCAAACTAATACAGATATCTAACTGAGGTCCCCTTCAGGTCTTCCATCCTGGAATCTTCACCACCCTCAAGAACACATAAATACATTAGTAAAAATACCATCTATGTAACAGTATGTTTCCAAAATGCATTAGTTCTCAACTAATTGATAACCCTTACAAATCAAGTTCTAAATTTTTTTTAATTCTAAATCTAAATATTTTAAAATTCTTATTTAAGGGACCAGCAGATGGCATAGTGGTTACATCATTAGACTCCCACATGGTGGACCACAGTTTGAGTCTCAGACCCAGTGGCTCAAAATTCATGCTGGGCACGCGTGCATTCATGCCCAAAATCCTGGGAGGAAAATGGAGAAAAAAGGATTACAGTGTAGCCATTCTCCTGGGGAATGATTTCTCACTTTCCCTCTCACTGTCTCTGTCTCTTTCTCCCCCAGTGGCAAGCACATGTGCCCTAAGGCAAAAACCTCTGAAAAAAAAATCCTTACATATGACTCAATTGCTTAGTAGTGAGAACAACCTTCAAATGCATGGATTTAAAAGTATTTGCTTGTCCATAAATAGTTATATCTAATAGGCCCTGAAATTTTACTTAAATACATCTCTGGAGTGAAATTTAGCAATTCCTGTTAGATTTCATGTAACTATCTGAAGGAACAGAAAGAATCCATGGTGAGACAGCTACAGCCAGGCCCGGTGCTATCAAACACAACTCCAGGAAGGGCTACACACTGAAAAATCTTAGAACTCAAACCTAGTTGGTTTTCGTTTTATTTGCTTTGTTTTGGAGGGATTGTTTGTTACCAGGTTTCTCTCCCTTTCCATTTTTCATTGTGGTTCCACTGATAATCTCTCCGAAATGTGAATTTAAACAAATGACACCTCAATTTTTATACTGAGTCTCACTTTGCAAATTTCTCAACATTTGGATTGGCTGGGTTTGAAAGGCTGACAAACTTTAAACAAAGTAAAAAAAAAAAAAAAATACTAACTGTAAGGCAAAGTTCTATATGTTGAAAGAAAGGGAGGGTGGCCTGGGTGAGGGTTATGGGGGTGACATTTTTCTTTTATTAACTGCTAGACAGGAAATGAGGCTTAAAGAATTGAAGGGATGATGAGGGAGAGGGGGGAGAGGGAGCAGGTAAATGGATTTCAAAAACACCATAGAAAAGGTCAAAGGGTATGCGCTGAGAAATTGGTTTTAGCAACTGATTCTGTTACACAGAACAAGAGCCAATAATCTTGAATTCTCTGATATTAACTCATAAATATCTTAATTGGGATGTTATCTCAAAGTCATTTAAAACATGTTTTTTTTTTCCCTAATTCTTCAAACACATATTAAAATCTTTGAATGCTAAATTTATGACTTGGTGATTACTCCTGAAAACCATCACTTTATTATTCTTTTGTTTCAGGCCTTCCCAAATGTCATGACTACCCATCCCAGGAGAGCAGTAACTGCAAGAAAACGTAGCAGCAATGCTGTAACTATTAATAGTGCTTGTGTGCTATTGTTATTGCACATCACATCGGCAAGACTCAAAGAATTTTAGAAGAAAGGGTGTTTGAGAAATAACTGTTTGGGTGAGGTTACTGTGGTAACAAGACTAGCTCTATTAGCTGGTCATTTAACAACTTCCACAAAACTTGATTGCTTTCCAGTGAAATACTTCATTTAATTTCCCCATAATCCACTCCCTCTCCTGCCCATCGCACCTTTAATAACCCTACGTCATATGCTCATTAATCTTTCTACCTCTGCATCATAGAGTTTTACATTTTAATATTAGAGCTGGTCATCTTGTTAGTTTGATTTATTGTTTTCCTCTTTCGAAAAGTCCATACTCTTTTTGTATGTACTATAAATAACAAAGCACGGCTCCAGATTGAATAACGGAGTTGTAATTCAAGTTTGGAACTTTGCTGCCATTTCTAAAGCCTCCAGCCGCACCCCTGGGGATAGTAACAGTCAAGTAGAGGCTGGTGATTGAATTATGGCCCTGCAGTCAATCAAGGGACTTATGCTATTCAAAGTATTTCTACAAATGACAAGTTATTAATGCTTTGAAACCAAAGTCAAAACTACAGTAGATCAGATGTTAGTTTAATGAGGACAGCTATTTTTTTTTTCCTACTTAATGAGGAGGAACCTTTTTTCTTTCTATTCTTTATGGAAATAAATCACAAGTAATAAATAAGAGTAAAGTCTAAGGTAGTCAAACTTTGCTATTATCGTCACTATTGTTACCATTATTTTTAAGTATTGGATAATATTGGGGACTAGCAGTTGGCATAATGGCTATGTTACAGGACTCCCATCCAGTCGACTGCAGTTCGAGTCCCAGACCCGGTGGCTTAAACTCACACCGGGCATGTGTGCATGCCAAGATCCTGAGAGGAGAATGGAGGAGAAGGGATTGTGGTGTGGCTATCCACTCTGGGGGATGATTTCTCGCTTTCTGCCTCTCTGTCTCTCCCCATCTTTCTGGCAAGTGCACGTGCCCTGTAGCAAAAATCTCTCAAAAAAAATAAATAAATAAAACAAATGTATTTTATTTCAGAGGATTAAAATGCTTATACAGGGCCCTGTGTGGAAGACAAATCTTAATCAGTACTGTGAAGGAGAAAAGTAACATAATAATCTAAGAATTAGTGTTTTGTTCTGTTTCATTTTTATAATTTCCAGTATTTATTGTCAAATAAATCATAAGAATAATTATTGTCATTTTTCTAATGAAATAATACATGCAATTGAAAATATTCTCTAGGCTTCCTTTTTACATCAGAAACTAAGCATAGAGAACTTTCTAGAACGCTTGGTCAGAAGCTGAGGGGCTGAGGCTGCCTGAGCTGTGCACAGCTACACGCACCTTTCCACTCCCCCACACCGGCCTCAGCCTGCTCACCAGCTGTAGAAAATGGTGAAAGGAACAACTTACTATGATGTTTTGGGGGTCAACCCCAATGCTAACTAGGAAGAATAGAAGAAGGCTTACAGAAAACTGGCCTTGAAGTATCATTCTGATAAGAATCCAAATGAAGGTGAGAAGTTTAAACAGATTTCTCAAGCTTATGAAGTTCTCTCTGATGTGAAGAAAAGGGAATTATATGACAAAGGAGGAGAGCAGGCAATTAAGGAGGGTGAAGCAGGTGGTGGTTTTGGCTCTCCAATGGACATCTTTGATATATTTTTGGGAGGAGGAGGAAGGATGCAGAGAGAAAGAAGAGGTTAAAATGGTGTACATCAGTTGTTGGTAACCTTAGAATATTTACATAGTGATGCCACAAGAAAACTGGCCCTGCAAAAGAATGTGATTTGTGACAAATGTGAAGGCCGAGGTGCAGTAGAGTATTGTCCCAATAGCCGAGGTACTGAATGCAAATAAGAATTCATCAGACTGAACCTGGAATGGTTCAGCGAATTCAATCTATATACATGGAGTGCCAAGGCCATGGGAAATAGATCAGTCCTAAAGACAGATGTAAAAGTTGCAATGGAAGGAAGATAGTTCGAGAGAAAAAGATGCTAGAAGTTCATGTTGACAAAGGCATGAAAGATGGCCAGAAGATAACATTCCATGGTGAAGGAGACCAAGAACCAGGACTGGTGGTGATAGGAGATAGTGTCATTGCACTAGATCTGAAAGAACATGCTGTTTTTACTAGAGGAGAAGAGGTTTTCATGCATATGCACATAGAGCTGACTGAAGCATTGTGTGGCTTCCAGAAGCCAATTTCCACTCTTCCCAACAGAACCATAGTCATCACCTCTCATCCAGGTCAGACTGTCAAGCATGAAGATATCAAGTATGTGTTAAATGAAGGCATACCATTTTATTGTAGACCATATAAAAAGGATCACCTAATTATTGAATTTAAGGTAAACTTTCCTGAGAATGTCTTTCTGTCTCCTGATAAACTCTTTTTTTTTGGAGAGGTTTTTTTGCTATAGGGCGCGTGTGCTCGCCAGACAGACAGAGAGAGACATAGAGACAGAAAGCGAGAAATCACCCCCCAGGGGGGATGGTCACGCCACAATCCTTTCTCCTCCATTCTCCTCTCGGGATCTTGGGCACGCACGCACACGTGCCCAGCGTGAGTTTTAAGCCACCGGGTCCGGGACATGAACCGCAGTCGACTACATGGGAGTCAAGAGACCACTGAAATGGACCAGGTAGAACTGATGGGCTTTGATCCAAATCAGGAAAGATGGCGCCGTTACAATGGAGAAGCATATGAGGATAAATAAACATCATCCCTGAGGTGGTGTTCATTGTCAAACCTCTTAATGGGGCCATTACATAACACTCACTGCTGGCATTTTATATGCAGTAGTGAATGAGTGAAGGACTGTAATCATAATATGCTCACTACTTGCTATTGTTTTTGTGGGGTTTTTTTGTTTTGTTTTAAATATATTTTATTTCAATTTCCTTTATACATTCAATCGCATATGTCACTTAGCTTGCAAAGTGAATATTCCAACATGTATATGTTGTTTCAATATTCATCTATAGTGGTGTCTTAAAAAGTTAAATGAAGGGGACTAGCAGTTGGCGTAATGGCTAGGTTGCTGGACTTCTGTGTAGTCGACCATGGTTCAAGTCCCAACCCGGTGGCTTGAACTCACACCAGGTGCATGTACATACGTGCCCAGGATCACGAGAGGAAAATGGAGGAGAAGGGATTGTGGCATGGCCATCCACGGGGTTGGGGGGGAGGATTTCTCTCTGTCTCTCTCTGTCTTTCTGGCAAGCACACACGCCCTGTAGCAAACACCTCTCCAAAAAACAAAAAGTTAAATGAAGAATAAATGCAAGTATAAAAGCTGACTCTGCCTGTGTATATGATGACTTCAGTGTGAAAGATGCAGCTTTAGTAGCTGAAAAACTACAAAGTCCCCCTAGCATTTGTTAGGCTATTCCTGTAACTGATTTCAGCTATGGATGAGCTTAGGCTGAAATACTAGATACATGTATTGACGTCAGTGTATGACCCCTCATTGTCAAGCTATAAAATTAAAATCCTGTATATAACTGGTAATCAGAAGGAGAAAACACTTTGTAAGAAAGTGTGTGATGGTCTGTATAGTTATTTGTATTAAGCAAGACTCGTTGTGATGCCTCTGCATGTATTCTATTGCCTCAACTTGAAGATGGAAAGCATAATATAACTTAGCCTGTGGCATCAGTGATAGAAATGATACCTTTCCAAAGGGGTTTATCATAATGTGCTGCTTCTTGAGGACTTACACCTCTAGAACTGCATTCCCTTCTGTGGCACCATCTTTTTTTTTAATATATATATATATGTATGTATACATGACAGGTCCTGGTTACTCACAACACCTCCCCACCTTCTCTTCGGACCATGAAAACCCCCAAGTAGTGACTTCTGGAGTTGGGTAACTTACAAAATGAAACTACCTTTACATGGAGAAGTAATTTGCATGTGTGATATAGAAAGGTGTTATTAGGTATTACAGGTTTAACCATTTAACTCATGCTCCAAAGTAACTGTAATTTGATGTTGGTAGTGTAGCAGATTATGATGAATAGCTTTAATTATATGTTTTAAAGTCATATGTTCACATGCTTAAATCTGGATTAACAGAATTTAAGCCATTCTTGAAATATATGGATGTCTCCATATATTGATTATACTGATTACAAAGCAAAAAAGAAACTAAGCATACTTATAACAATCTAATGAAGTATTTTAGATAACAAGTCTTCAATGCCATCTAAATTTTGAAGTTATCCCTTCATATTGTCTAGTGCCCATTACCTGTTTATTAATTCATACTTAACATGCTCAGAGGAAAAAGGAAATGTTTCTTTAATAAACTTTGCCTTTCCCCCAGTTTCTCCTTTCTTTCCCTGTTTTGAAATTTATGTTTGTAAAAACATCTCATTTTGTCTTTGTTCTTTTGTCTCCACTGTCCTTTTTGACAGACATGTGTATATAGATTATGAAGAATCTGAGGGCATGCATAAGATGAAGATGATTTTTTTCTGGAGCTTCATTAAGTAACAGGAGAAGCAGTCCAAGAGCACCAGCCACAGATTCTACCAGGTGAACCTTTGGAGTCCATTCCCCACATCAGTCAAGGCCTTCGAGACGTGGAGTGACAGAAGGCCTTGATGTCTTTCCTCTGCTATGACTCACAGGGCAGCAGTGCCCAGGGGTTTCTTCATCTTTTCCTACTTTACTTGGGCTCATTTTAAGTTTCATTCAAGATGGGGGAGTATTTAATGGCAATCAACTCTGCCAACTCAACTATCACAGTGAATTGAGTTCTCAGTTTAAAAATACACTGGAAAACAGTTCATTCCTGTGGCAAGAACGTCTCCATCCAGTAAATGTCAAAGATAATCTGGGCTCACCCTGAATGAGCCAAATCGAAGGCCTTATACTTAGCTTGACACTGTGGCATCCAAGGATGCCTAGTCTGTGTACCCAAAGAGCCCCTAAATCATTCTCCTACTTTTCAGTAATTACAATCCACTCTGTTTTTTAAAAAAATTCACATGATGGAACCAGCAGATGGTGTAGTGGTTACATTGCTAGCCTCTCACGTACTTGACAGCAGTTTAAGTCTCAGACCCACCAGCTTAAAACTCACACTGGGCACGTGAGTGTGCATGCCCAAGATCCCAAGAGAAGAATGGAGGAGAAGGGACTGCAGGCAGCATGGCCATCCCCCCTGGAGGGATGATCTCTCGTTTTCTGTCTCTTTGTCTCTCTCTGTCTCTCCAGCAAGTGTATATGCCCTAAAGCAAAATTTTTTCTCTGAAAAATAAATAAATAAATAAAATTAAAATTCTTCACATTAAAAAATATCAAATGGGAATGTGCGGGCAATAAATTGGAGTATATTATCTTTTTTCCTACCATTCAAGAAAGGGCCACACATTTACCACCATTAGGAATGAGCAGCCCTATTAGAATGAAAGTATCAGGATGATGTAAAAAACTAAAAGGTTTATAGTGTTTTGAGCTATTATGAGCCCATGTCCTTTGGAACTTTGTGGGAATTCTTTGAGTCCTGTGTTTAAAGGCATCCATCAGAATGTTTTCTTCAGAATGATTTCTCCCCTAGGATTGCCTTTGCCACTCAATTATATTAAATCTGAGTTTTCATTTTAGAACTATTACATGCACAGGCATTGACTATGTCTCTGAGCAAATATTGGAAAGCATTTACAAACATCTGATAAGGAGGCACAAGCCAACTCTAACTCACACTTACTGAATGCTCACTGTATACGAAATTCCACGTGCAGCATTTTTATACTATACCTTATTAAAGCTTCATGAATCTGGGAAATTGCAATATTAATTCACTAATACATATAGAAATCCAGAAAGAGGAAGTAGAAACTAGCATTGATTTGACCGATAGGAAAAAGAATATAATGAGAACTTTTCTATTCTAATTCTTTTTCCATTCATCCTTTTTTTAAAAAGAATAATTTTTATTTAAATAAAATTAAATAAAAGTAATTTAACATCATTCATTTTTTTAAAATTTTTTAAAAATTTGACCAGAGAGAGCCAGAATGAGAGAAAGAGGGAAAGTGCGAAAGCAAGCCACCAGTTCCAGGACTCAAACCATAGTTGGCTATGTGGGAGTCTAGTGCTTTTACCCACCACGCCACCTTCCAGCCCTGCCAACTATCCTTTTAACTACATTATTTCATCCTGTACTCTGAAACAGTCTAACTGGAAAATTGAATCCAGAACCATTTTCACCTGAAATAATAATTTATTATTAAATTAACAGTGTTGAGTTGCTCTTTTTTGGCCTTCAAATTACATTATAGACTTATTTTTCTAGCAACATTGATACCTTCTCCAAGTATTACACAAATGAAAATACAAGTTAAAGCATAGTGATAATGCTGATACATGAATAAATCAGCCAAAAAGTAAAGGAAGCCTTCAAATGTCAGAAACAATGAGAAAGCCCAAGTCCTCAAGGGTAAATAAATGCTGGAACCGGCCTTTGCCCAGGAGGTACTTGCCAATCCCTGGTGTTCTGAATAGAGAAAGCCCCAGATCACAGACACCAACTCAAAGCCAGTATTCTAGAGAGCAACTTGCTGGGCTGAGTTAGAATAAAACCTACCGCACACAGGGAGAGGACGTCAGTACGCCCACCTCTGCCTCTCCACATGCCTAATCTCCAGCCATGTTCACTGAGGACTGATGTAGGGGCCTGAATTTATACTACCTCTGTGGTCAAAAAGCAAGGAAGTGAAACATCCTTAAGCCAAAAATGTCATTCGAAATGATCTCGGTGATGGTGCCCTCATATGACCAAAAGAGGCAAAAGAAAGTCTGGTGTGGAGGAAAGTATTCAAAAACTCTGCAACACTGGGCCAGGCCTGTAACACATTGGTTAAGTGTTGCGTGAAGGCAGCCTGATTCCACACAGTTGCCTGTGGTTGGAAGCCTATCTCTAGTGGCTTGAAAAACATGCCAAATACGTATGCATTCATGCCCCAAATCCTAATGGGATGGAGAAACGGAGGGAAAAAAATTGTGACATGACCACAGCCCACTGGGGGAATATTTTCTCTTTCTCTCTCTCTCTCTCTCTGGCAAGTACACATGCCCTCTGGAAAACAAATAAATTATTTAATTAAAATAAAAAAAATTTTAAGTAGGCAATAAAAAGATCAAACTGGAGCTCTCAATGGACATTAACTATAGAAAAATAAGCTACTTATAACCACATATCAACAGAGAGAAGAAACTATAGAGTCCTATATTCAGAGATTGCAAATATAAAAACTGCCAGGTATAGAATTTAAAAATACGGTTAACAAAAGAGAAAAGGATATTTAAAATATTGTAAAATAACTAAAATCCTGTCAAAATTAGTAAATTTTAAAATAAACAAGTTTATATTTTTTCTTAAAGCTGTATATATATAATGAATATAAATAATACACATCATTTTTAGAAGCTATGTATATTTGTAAATTTCTAGAAGTTATATAGTATTGTGTATATATAAGAAATTGGAAACAATGAATGTGTTGCATAGTGGATTAGAATAAATCACAATAAAAAATTATAAACTAGAAGACAGATTTGAAGAAAATTCGTAGAGTGCTTTATGACAAGTAAAAGGAGATGAAAAATATAAAAGGGAAGAGACAGAAGTTAAAGTCAGAAGTCCCCACATTTAACCACAGGGTGACAGAAAGGGAGTATAGAAAGAATGAAGCAGAGGACGGTAATTTTTCAAAATTAATATTAAAACATCATTGCTCAGTTTTAACTTCCTCATCCAATTCCAATCCAGATCAATAAAACAGATGCATCAGAGTCAAAATGAACAGCACCAAATATAAAAGGAAGATTTTGAAAGAGTAAGGGCGAAGCGTTTAGGCAGAAGTATACTAGTAGGTAAATTTACTTTGAAATGCACCAAAACACATACATGAATATGTTGGACAGGGGATGTATAGCTGCATGGATTGGTAGCTATATGATAAAACAAGTGTAGTAAAATGTTCATGGCAGAATCTAAGTGGTGACTACATGGTCTCACTGCAAAAGTCCTTCAGTTTGCTGGGTTTGAATAAAATCAGGATTGGGACCAGCAGTTGGCTTAGTGGTTGTGTCGCTGGACTCCCATGTGGTCACCTACCGTTTGAGTCCCGAACCCAGTGGCTTAACTCAGGTTGGGCGCATGTGCATCCATGCCCAAGATCCCAAGAGGACAATGGAGGAGAAGGGATTGCAGAGTGGCCATACCCCCTGGGAGGTAATTTCTCGCTTTCTGTCTCTCTGTCTCTCTCTGTCTTTCTGGCGAGCGCACGCGCCCTATAGCAAAAACCTCTCTAAAAACGATTAATAAAATCATGATAAAACATTGGAGAAAAGACAAAACAGCAAGAATGAAAAGCAAATTTCCAGAAAGAAATAATAACCATTAATTAGCCTGATCGTTGTATCTCAACCAGAGCAAGGAAGGTCAGTGATGTCAATCAAACAATGACTTCAGGTGCTTAACAAGAACAACTGATGAAATGGAATTCTACCCATATTGACTTTGTATAGAGAACGAGGGCAAAATCACACATTATAGTCCAAGGAAATTAGAGCTGTAAGGAATTTCTAAATACATTTCAGGAAGAAGGAAAATCATTCTAGGAGGAATGCCTAAGACATCAGAAACATGAAAAATGTTAAATGTGTGTGCAAATTCAAATGTTGACTAAATAAAAACAAAGACTAATGCCTAACACACACAGTAAAAATAAGATTAAATCTAAATGGCAACGGAAGGAGGAAGAGATAACTTGTGTTAAAGCATTTTAACTTCCTTGTATTTTTTTTTTTTTGGGGGGGGGAGGTTTTACTATAGGGTGCGTGCGCTCGCCAGACAGAGACAGAGAAACAGAAAGCGAGAAATCACCCCACCCCCGGGGGTGGAGGGGGTTTGCCACGCCGCAATCCCTTCTCCTCCATTCTCCTCTCAGGATCTTGGGCACGCATGCACATGCGTCCAGTGTGAGTTTTAAGCCACTGGGTCCAGGACGTGAACCGCAGTCGACTACGTGGGAGTACAATGACATAGCCATTACGCTAACTGCTGGTCCCACCTTGTTTAATTTTTTTAAAGGGCTAAATTATTGCTTGGTTTTAAAATCTGCACGTTAATATTTCTACAGAACGTTCTAAATCCAGATACTAAGAAGACAAAAAAAAAAAAATGAGAAGGAAGTAATTTTTTTTTCTTTTCTTTCTTTTTTTTTTTTTTTTGTTTGAGAGGTTTTTGTTGCAGGGTGCATGTCCTCGCCAGAAAGTCAGAGAAAGTCAGAAAGAGACAGAGAGACAGAGAGCGAGAAATCACCCCCTAGGGGAGATGGCCATGCCACAATCCCTTCTCCTCCATTCTCCCCTCAAGATCTTGTGCACGCACGCACATGTACCTGGCTTGAGTTTAAGCCACTGGGTCCAGAACTGGAACTGCCGTCGACTACATGGGAGTCCAGCGACATAGCCATTACACCAACTGCTGATCCTGAAAGTAATTCTAAATTCAAAAGAAAAAGAGAGAAACAGAAAAAAATTAATAAAACATTTATAAAGCATGACTTCCAAATAAAATTGTGAAAATGAATAAAACAGGCCAGCAGGTGTCATGTTGGTTGGGGCACTGGACTCATATGGCCGACTGTGGTTCAAGTCCTGAACCTGGCAGCTTCCTTTCTCACTTTCCCTCTCTCTCTCTGTCTCTCTCTGGTGAGCACATGTGCCCTGCAGCAAATTAAAAAAATATATATCAAATATATTGAATAAAGAATTCTTAAAAATAGAAAAGTAATACAAATATATCAGTCATTATCAATACAAATGAATTAAACACTGCAGTTAAAGACAAAGATTACTAGAATGAATTTTAAAAAACAAAGTTTTATGCTGTCTCCAAAGATCTTCTAAAGCAAAAACAAAAACAAAAGGAAAAATGAAAAGTAAAAAGATGGAAAGATATAGATCCAGCAAATGCCAAATAAAGAAAGCATGATACACTACACTTATATTAGACAAAATAGGGTTTTAAGGAAAAAGACATTGTTGAAAAGGAGGAGGGTCACTTTACAATTATAAAATGTTTAGTTCAACCTGAAAGCTATAACAGTTTCAAAATTCTATAGATCTATAAACTATATAACAGCAAAAATAGAGATCTTAAAAATAGTGAAGTGTTCAAGAAGAAACATGCTGATGTTTACAATACTTTGAAATACACCAGAAGTAAGATGGATTTATTGACTAGAGATGTAAAAGGCTAAAGAAGAAATTTGAAAGGCCCTTATCACAATGCAATTTATCATAATAGACAAATCAAACAGATAACATATTGTAACACATGATAAGGCAGTATAATTCCTGAGCCAGACAATGTCCTTGATCCTACAGACATGCACAGAACGGGCACCCAGCACCTATAGAATGCACATTCTTTTCAAGCACTCAGAGAACATTTTAAAATTAAACAAGTAGTAGGCCCAACAATTCTCAACAATTTTCAAAGATTCTACAGCACAAGCACCACATTTATGACAACACAATTAAGTTAGAAATTAAGAAAATAGTAACTAAAAGCCCATGTGTGTTAGGAAATTTTAAAAATATACTTCTAAATAAAACATAAATCAAAAAGTTTTAAAACACTAAAAACTATATGATCAGGTCTCAGAAGTCAGAGCTGGTGACCAGAGGAGGCAGCGGCACATGCATCCTTACGGTGCAGAAAAATCCTACAAACGTCTCTCTATCCATCTCTAGAGGACTTGAAGGTAGACAAAGTAATTTAGGTTCACAGTGCCTTTTCTACAAATACCGCCAACCCAGCAATTTTATCAGAGGCTCCTGCTCCCATCTCTCAAGATGGAAATCTCTATCCCAAACTGTATTCGGAGCTCTCTCAATACATGGCCCTGAGTGTAAATGAAGAAGTGCATGCTAATATGGCTATGGTTCCTGGAGAATGATGCAGTTAGTAGAAAGATCTTCCAGTATGAACTATAGGGTGGCTCCAGTAACCGGTAATGATGTTGGAATTTGCAGAGCAGAAATTAAGCAAGGGATCCATGAAGTTATTCTGTGTAAAGAAAGATGGAAAAATTGGGCTCAGGCTTAAATCAATAAATAATGGTATCTTTGTTCAACTAGTCCAGGCTAATTCTCCAGCCTCATTGGTTGGTCTGAGATTTGGGGACCAAGTACTCCAGACCCACAGTGAGAACTGTGCTGGCTAGAGCTCTGATAAAGCATACTAAGTGCTCAAACAGGCTGTTGGAGAGAAGATTACCATGACCATTCGTGACAGACCCTTCGAATGCACAAGCACCATGCATTGGATAGTACTGGACAAGTTGGCTTTATCTTTAAAAATGGACAAATAACATCCATAGTGAAAGATAGTTCTACAGCTAGAAATAATCTTCTCACGGAACAAAACATCTGTAAAATCAATGGGCAGAATGTTATTGGATTGAAGGATTCTCCAATTGCAGACATACTGTCATCATTTGGGACAGTGGTTACCATTACAATCATGCCTGCTTTTATCTTTGAACATCTCATTAAACGGATGGCACCAAGTATCATGAAAAGCCTAAAGGACCACACCAATCCCAAGGTTTAAGGCCTGGCAGGATGGATGTAGCTGATTCCTGCAGCCCTCCTTCAACACTTTCTGTATTATGCACACAAAGCTTTCATGGAGCTAGCGAGCATGCGCTTCATGAGGACCTTTCTAGCTTACCTTGTGGCTGGGAATCTTATTCTTCCATTTGACAGCTTGTCAGATTTCAAGATGGTTGTAGCCTTATCTTGGTTTTACGGATGCGAAACTTTTCAAAAGGTCACTGACTTTCCTAGGCTAGCTTCTCTACTGGAAACCTGATGCTTTGACAAGCCATTGCGATGAGGATGACTGATGCAGGCATAGCTTTTGAGTGAGCCACGTTTCTCCCAGGTAACAAATGGTGCTTGCTGTTCATATTACTTCAGTTCTGTGGTAGAGTTGCATTTTTAACCTGTTACCATAGTACATTTGGAATGAGTACCTTTAACAGTTTTTAAGTTGTGTGTTTATGTGTGTAAAACACCAATTAAGTAACAATGGTTTCATTCCATGTAAGCATTATACAGTGTATGTAGGTTGCAGGAAATTGTGATGATTGTCATTAAATTGTAACTACCTTCACTTAATACACTTGAACTGTTGCCTTAACTAGGTTAGGCATCTAGAAAAAGAGCCAAAATAAAATACTACTGCCTTTTTAAAACCCAAAATGTGGGACCAGCAGTTGGCATACTGGCTGTGTCGCTGGGGTCCCACGTAGTCGACCGCAGTTTGAGTCCCGGACCTGGTGGCTTAAACTCACGCCAGGCGCATGTGCATGCGTGCCCAAGACCCCGAGGAGAATGGAGGAGAAGGGCTTGCAGTGTGGCCATCCCCCCTGGGGGGGTGATTTCTCACTTTCTATCTCTCCGTTTCTCTGTCTTTCTGGCGAGCGCATGCACCCTATAGCAAAAATTTCTCAAAAAAAAAAAAAATCAAAAATGCTGTTCTACATTAAACTGAAGTGTACCCTCTCCTAGACAGTTTAATGGTACTTCTTGAGCTGTAGCTTAGCTGCTTAGCTGTAACTGAGATTTTCCAGTCACTGCATATTGGAAACTTGTTGCCAGTATCACTTTCTAATATAAAAATTCTTATACTAAACAGGATAACTCTTGATCCCATTTTTCATTGTAGGTTATGTGGGATAATACTTAATTTTGGCATTTAAACTGTAACTATTATGTAACCTAGCTTCTTTAGGCTGGTCTTTGAATGTTTTCCTAGTAATCTCTGTATTTCCTGACTTCTCCCTGCAAACAACATGGGGATGCTTTCTCATTCTCTCTCTCTCTCTCTCTCTTTCTTTTCCCCCTCTCCCTCTCTCTCTCTCTCCCTGTCTCTCTGCCTCTTTCTGGTGAGGGTATGCACCTCATGGCAATTTAAAAAATGAAAGATGTTTGAAAATAATTAACCTATGCATCCAACTTAAAAGCTAAAGAAAAACATCATAAACCCAAAGAAGATAAAGGAAAAAAAAAATAAATATAAAGAATAGAAATTAATGACATAAAAAAATGACACATTGAAGAAAACCAGCAGAATCAAAAGTGTCAGGGTTTTTAAATATAATATAATTGATATGCAAGAGGTAGCAAGAGCAAAATAGAGAAGAAACAAATAAGCATTATTAAAAACTAAAAATGTGGCCCAGCTGCAGTGGTACAGCAGTAAGGCCCCAGTGCACAATACCGGAGCCACATGCTGAACGTTGGTTTAACCTGGTGCGAGCCTGTAATCCTTGCTAACTGGGAGACTGGGGTGGAAGGACCACAACTTGGTGGCATGCTGTCAAAATATCTTTCCTTCTCTCACTCATTAAAAACAAAGCAAAACAAAAAAAGATCACAATGCCATGTATGCAGCACAGATTAAAGAGCTGATGGAAGAATATTATGACTGTTTTGCTAATTTATAAAAAATGAACAAGTGCTAGGCCATAAACCAAATCTCTATAAATTTCAAAGCATCTATAGCAAATAGACTAAAAGTGTAAGTGAAATAAAGAAATAAAAATCCTGACATGACCACTATCCATTAAAGAAAAGAAATCCAGAGCTGTAAATCTTTACACACACAAGAAAGCACCAGGACTAGATGATTTAAAACATAACTTCGACCCAATGCTGAAAGAAGACATTTCCATTTTTACAAGCTCTGTCACAGTATGGAAAAAGAGAAAACATACTTCTATTTGTTTTATGAAGTTAGTACATCATTGATACTGAAATCAAAGACAGAAAAAGAAAGCAAAACTATAAGACTCTCATAAACATAAGTTCAAAAAGCCTAAGAAAAATAGTTACAAACCAAATCCCAGAAATATATAGAAAACATATATTCACCCAATACATGCAGAATAAGCATTAAATAATTTTTAAACATTTAATAAAAACTAGTAAACTAAAAATCAAAAATGTTTTAGGCCTACAACAAAGAAGTACTTTGTACCTTTGATTTATCAAGGTACATTTATCATTGGTCTTTCAAATCAGATGAGGTTATTAGCTATCACCATTTTTGTTTTTGTTTTTACAGAGATTTTTGCTATAGGGTGCGTGTACTCACCAGAGAGATGGAGAGACAGAAAGTAAGAAATCATACCCCAGGGAGAATGGCCATGACATAATCCCTTCTCCTCCAGTCTCTACTCGGGATTTGGGGCACGCATTCACATTTGGCCGGCACAAGTTTGAAGCTGCTGGGTCCAAAACTCGAACTGCAGTCGACCACGTGGGAGTCCAGCAATGTAACCATTATGCCATCTACTGGTTTTGGCTATCACCACTTCTAATTACCATTGTATTGGCGGTCCTACCTATAACATTAATGTAAGAAAAAAATGTAAATTTTATATTCTTTATACATATTAAAAAAGAAGAAACAGGGGCCAGCAAATGGCATGGTGGTTAAAATGCTGAACTCCCACATGGCTTACTGTGGTTTGAGTCCTGGACCTGGTGGCTTGCTTTCTCACTTTTGAGCATGAGTTTTAAGCCACTGGTCTGGAACTTGAACAGTGGTTAACTACATGGGAGTCCAATGATGTAACCATTATGCCATCTATTGGTCCTCAAGCCACTCATTTTAGGCGTCTAAAACAAGTCATTCTACTTGGCTGATGGATCTTGTAGGTCAAGAATTCAGAAAAGGGAAAATGAAATGACTTGTCACTTCTCCATGAAGTCTAGAGCTGGGAAAAGTTGAAGGCTGGAAGTGACCCTACACTTGGAGAAGGAATCACCTGAGGATTTTTTCACTCACATGCTTGGCCCCTAGGCTGGGAGGACTTGAAATAGGAATGCCACGGGAAGTACTTACATGTGGTTTCCCTTGTGCTTAACTTCCTTGCAGCCTGGTAACCTCATGGTAAGATATTATGTTCATCCATTAGAAGGCTCTGTTTATAAAATAAATAAATAAATAAATAAGTTAAAAAAAAACAAACCCTAACAGTTCTCTTCATGTTAATTTATGGATTTCATGTAACCTCAATCAAAATGTGTATGTATCTGTCTGTCTCTGTGTGTAATTTGATGGCTAATTCTGAAATGTAAACAGGTGTATAAGGAGCTAAAAATACTTAAGAAAGAAAAGGAAGGCTGGAGGAATTGCTCTACTACATATGAATACTCATAAAGCTATAGCAAACATGACAGCATGGGAATTATTCCAGAGAAAAACAATTAGGCCAATGGAACATGAACAAGAACCCAGGAAGAAAACTAATATATATAGAGGGAATTTTGATTTTTGGAGGGAAAATACGTGGCACCACAGGTGGTAGGAAAAAATGTGACTTTTTAATAAACAATGCTTAGAAAATGGGTAGTATCTATTTGAAAATGAGATCCCGTAACTCACACCATACAAAAAGGTAATTCCAGGGAAATTAAATATCTACTTATGAGAAACAAAACTATAAATATTTTATAAGACAATAAGTAATATTGTAGACCATAATTCGAAAAGAAATAAAAAGATTTTAGAACGCATCTTTATGAACTTGTGGTATGGGAGAATTTTTAAAAGTACTATAGAGCCATAACATTTTTTAAAAATTACAACAAAGAGAGTTGCTGGTCTGGACAGTGGCATAGTGGTGAGACAGACCCACATGGAAAGGTTGCCAGTTCAGTCTGGAAACTTTCCAGAGCACATCAGGCATGCATGTGCCCATCATCCAGCGCTGGCTGAACTTGGGGTAATTACAGACCTGGTTGGTAGTGTTTCTCTGTTTCTCTCTCTCACTTCCACTTGTGGAGTAAAAAACTTGAGAAAAGAACTGAAGGGCTTGGGAACCAGCAGTTAGCGTAATGGCTATGTCGCTGGACTCCCATGTAGTCAACCGCGGTTCACGTCCCAGACCCAGTGGCTTAAAACTCAGGCCGGGCGCATGTGCGTGCATGCCCAAGATCCCGAGAGGAGAATAGAGGAGAAGGGATTGCATCGTGACCATCCCCCCCGCCGGGGGGGGGCGTGATTTCTTGCTTTCTGTCTCTATGTCTCTCTCTGTCTGGCGAGCGCATGTGCCCTATAGCAAAAAACCTTTCCAAAAAAAAAAAAGAACTGAAGGCTAGATGGTGGCACAGAGGTAACACAAAACTCTGAGAGGCTGATCCACATGGGAAGGTTTTCAAGTTGTGTCTAGAGACCTCCCTGAACACAATGCATACATGCCTGTGATTTGAGGCTGGGCTGGGGGTAGATCACTGTACAGAGAACCCATGGAGTATCTCTCCCTCTGTCTGTCTCTCTCTCTTCTTTTCCCCTTGTTCATAATGGAAAGAAGTCAAATGAACTTTTTTAAAAAGACAGGAATTAATCATTTTCATTACATTAAAATCAAGAAAGTAGTTTACCATAATATATATTAAAGAATTTACAAAGTAATACAACAGGAAGATATTTATAACTTCTATTATTAAAAGACTTATATCCAAAATATATAATATACTAATAATTAATAAACAGATCAACAAATAGATAAATGAGCAAAGGACTTACAAAGGCATTTTAAATGAAAAACTTGAAATACCCATGAAAACCTGAAATGACTTTCACCTCATTTAATACTTAATGGTGTAGTGGTTAAGGCACTGGACTCTCACATTGCTGACCATGGTTCAGTCCCAGACCTAGAGGCTTGAAACTCATGCCAGGTTCATGTGCATGCATTCCCCAAATCCCAAGAGAATGAAGGAAAATGGATTGCAGCCTGGCCATTTCCCCTGGGGAGTGATTTCTCACTTTCTCTCTCTCTGTGTCTCTCTCTCCCTGTCTCTCCAGTAAGCACGAGCACCCTTCAGCAAAAATCTCTTTTAAAAAACCAGATTTCACACCTATCCAAATAACAAAAAATTAGGAAGTCTGACCATATCAAGTATTGGCAAGAATGTGTAGCAAGAGAGACGCTAATAAACTCCTGTTACAGGTAAATTTCCATAAGCACACACACACAAAACAACAACAACAACAAAAAACAACTAGGATTACATAGGAAAGCTGAATATGTGTGCACCTTATGAGCCAGGAATTCTCCTCATAGATTTTACTATAAGACATGCAGCAGGGCGTTCAGAGCATCACTGAGTGTTAGAGTAAACAAAAAATTGTGCCATAATGTCTATCAATAATATAATATATTCATGACAGTGAATATTAAACAGCAGTGAAAATGAATAAACTGTCAGTGTAATCACTACTATGAATGCTAGCAATGTAATGATAAGTAGAAATAAAAAAGACTCACAGAAAACTACATTCAGTAGAGTTCCATTTGTTTAAAGTTGAAAACAACATATTGTTTAGGAATATACATATTTTGAAAATACACATATGTATCAAAACTATACAGAAAAATAAGAGAATAGTTCATTTGAAATTCACCCTTAATGAGAGGGAGATAAGTTCAAAGAAATACACAGAAGATTTTTAAAAGACTCATGATATTCCTTTTCTTGAGCTAAGTTGTGAGTAAATGTTTATGTTAATTTTCCACAGATTGTGTATCTATGCCATTCTCTATGTATAATATAATTTATATTAAAAAATTTAATGACATAATGTAACACAAATATATAAGCTATAATCTGGTTTTGTGACCTATAGAATAAACTCCAAACAGTTAAAGAGCAAATCTTGTGGCCCCACAGAAAGATACTTGAAATTATGACCCAAGAGATATACTTCAGTCAAGTACTCCAACAAAGCGGGAGAGAAATTTCCAGATGGTAGAAATTTCAGCAAAAAAAAAATTGCTATTTTTACATGGTTTCTAAAAAGCTATAGCTGTGTATAGAAACCCTACCATTCCTGAGCATGTGCGGAGCATGGGGACAGAGCCCAGACACAGTGAAGGATCTGGTGATGGTTTGAGAACAGCGTGGTGAAAGGGAGCGGTCTTCTTTTATATCCCAGCCTTGTAGGAATCTGCCCTGGGTGAGCAAATTAGAAACAGCAGTTGTATTCATTGCAGAAATGCAGCTAGTGATGACACTTTGAAAGTATGAATTCTAAGCAACTGCAGCGGTGACAGTGAGAACTGCCACGATTAGGATATTCATCTCATTACAAGGATGTGACTGTTCAAAGGAGATGCAGAGCATCATGGGACACTGACGATCAGAAATGATCCAGAACAAGACGATGATAGAAGAGGGGGATCTGAACAAAACCCAGGCATGGACCATTATTCCCTTAACCACACCTGGCTAAAGGTTATGCTGATGGCTCAGGGATCGGGAACTGGAAACAATACCAGATATGGCACTGCATATCAGCAGTGATTTGTTAAGTACATTTTTTCCGAAGTGAATGTTTGACTGTTTTGTAAGCTGTAAAGCTTATTCAGCAGTAAGAGTTTAGTTGTTTCCAACCCCCCTTGTTACATCCATAAATTTTCAAGTAAAGAAACCCCTTCAGTGATTTCTACAGACGTACTCATACAGCATGGATTCAACTGAGGGCTGTAATTAGGATTCTGAATGGCAATGGAAAAGCAGCAGTCCCCCTTACAGAACAGTGTCCAGCCCAAACTTCTCCTTGCCTGAGTGGAGGTGCACAGGGGGGTACTTCAACAATTTTTAAAATAGCCCAGTCGCAGATAACTACCCACCTTCCCTTTGCTGTTCTTACTGATCTAATGATCATTAAAATCTGACAAAATGAAAATTTTGAAAGTAATCCAACTTTTAAGTCAGCTCTAGATTTATTTAGAGAGAAACAGAAACTTCCAGATGTACATCATTTATTTAAATGACATTGTTCCTATAAATTGGCATGCAGCCAACTCATAATTATTCCCAATAACAGAGACTAGGTATAGCAAACATAACTTAATTCCACTGATGATCAAGAAAGCTCATTCGCCTTATCCTTTAGCAAGCTTTCACCAGAGTTACTAGCTAGTATCTGCAAAGACTGTTTATTTCACCTTCTTTTATTTTTCTTACCATGCCTCTAGGGAGAGGGCTCAAGAGTCATCAGAGTTCTACAATAGAGGAAGGAGATCCATGGAAAAGAAAATCACATAATCCCTTAACCAGATAATCACTCCCGAGTCAATAAAGTTGAACACACTTTCTCCTTGGTTTTAAGGTTAATTTAAAAACTGCATGTTTCTGTCTATTAATGTCTGGGTGACCAGCTTTGCAGCTTCTTTGGTCACTGAATAAAATGTGTGGTGTAGACACTCAATTTTGGACTTGTAAATGATTCCAAATGATGAAATATCCCATGTTTGAGAATATATTTAAAATTGGTAATAGAAAGATAGCAAATCCTTATTTTTCATAACTGAAAGGCAGAACAAATGTATAAAACCAAAAAACAAGCAGGAACACTACGGCTTGTTAAACAGAACTACAAGGTACTCAAAATTGAGTCACAAATTAAGTGGTTGCTTTCTGGGAGCAGAAACAGGTATATATGGGAAAGGTAGGATGGCTGATAGTGAGGTAAAAATCAAATTAAATTAAGTTTTTTTCTTGCTTTTAGATTTGTTTGTTAGCTTTGTTCTACCTAGAAAATTATGTCATTAAAATTTTGATTTGAGTGCCTTGATTTTGGGTTTATACCAGTAGTACTGTGGGTGCTACTTCATTCTTTTGAGGTCTTTTAACTGGCTGAATAAAGATAATGAAAAGGAATCATTTGCAAGTTAGTTTTTAAGATGAAGTGTTTCTTTTATTAATACTCAAGTGTATTTCTCCAAATCTCAGCTGGTCAAATAATCAAGGTACAATAAGCTGCTTTTTAAAAAATCTCTACCATTTAGCTAAATTATGGTTTGGTTTGGTTTGGTTTTCAACAAGGATAAAAAAAATTCACCACCTCTGGTTTAGAATCAGTGCCACAAAAACAAATAATCTCTGCAAAGAAAACTTACTTTGCATGCTCACTCACCTGAACACAGCAGAAAATAATGGCTGCTTCTAGGTAAAATCCCATGGGTTTATTCAGGCTGCTTCGGCAATGACAGTGAGACATTAATGCACAAGGCGCATGCCAATGTGAAACCCACACTGCCTTACCCATGTTATACAACTAAGTCACTGCAAAAACCTGGTTAAAATTCTCCTGATATAGGAAAGTTTCTTCAGACCCAGTTCATTGATTGTGTGTAACAAGAAACCCCAGTAAGGTACCAGAGGGTCTTCACCACATGCCTTATGCCTTGGCACTAGTGCCAAACAAAATATTTGGCATACAGAGCACACTCAAAAATATATTGGGTAAGGAAATGGCAGATAGAAACTGTAAGAGTTAGGCCACATTTTAGAGACCTATGGGGAAAAAGTGGGCAATTTCCAAAACTTTTTTTTTTTTTCCAAATCTGCAACTATCAATGGGACGGTCTCCCCCAGCATCAGGAACAACAGTGCAAGCAGCTTTTCTTCCCCAAAACTGAGATGGCCTAGGAAAACAGGGTTTCTCAAGCTATAAAAAGTATTTTATAACTTAGAAAAACAGCTTGTGAAAGGACAAAAAGTGGGTGCTCTGGTCTGAATATTGGTGTCTTTTCCACAAATTTCTGGTTGCAACTTAATACCAATGTGATAGTATTAAGAGTGGGGCCTTTGGGGAAGTGATTAATCCATGAGTGCTTCACTCTCACGAATGGAACCCTTATAAAAGAGTTTGAAAGGGACTCCCTTGACCCTTTCACCATGTGAGGACTCAGTAATAAGGTGCCTTCTTGAAGCAAAGAACAGGCCTTCATCACTGAAACTGCTGGAGCCTGGATCATTACTTGCCAGCACCCAGAACTGTGAGCAATACGTTCCTGTTCTTTATAAATTACCCAGTCTGAAGTATTGTGTTATAGAACCCTGAACAGACTAAGACAGTGGGACTGAAACCTCCCTGGTAAAGAGAAAACTTAGCTGTACTTAAAGATGATGAAGAAGCCAATCAGTGAGAACAAGCACACTCTGATTGCCACAAGTACTTGAGGGTTAGATGTCAAGGATAAAGGAAATGATAGCGATAGCCAGTGTTTGGTGGGCATGGATACTGACTATGTTCCAGGTCCTGTGCAAAGAGCTTTAAATGTGTTCATCCATTTAATCCTTACAACACCCCCACATATAAGGAACCCTAAGGACCACCATCCAGGCTGTAAATTGCCAGGGCTTCCTATAGAGCACTACTCTGTGAGCTTACTGCAGAGGATTTAGAGGTGGCTATTTGGTCCTGAAAAGGTCACCATTCTCGACCAAGGAGAAGCTAGTGGTATGCTCATCTACATGATAATAGATCCCATGAGAGAGGCTATTCTATTGGCCTTGTTTAACAGTTATGAACTGAGGTACAAGGAGAGTAGTTTGGGGAACTAGCAGGTGGCATAATGGTTATATAACTGGACTCCCACATAGTGAACCAAAGTTTGAATCCTCGACCTGGCAGCTTAAAACTAATCCCAGGCACATGTGTGTGCATGCCCGAGATACCAAGAGGAGAATGGAGAAGAGATTGTGGAGTGACCATCCCCCCTGGGGGGGTAATTTCTCACTTTCTGTCTCTAGCGAGTGCACAAGCCCTGTAGCAAAAATCTATTTAAAAGAGAGAGAGAGAGAATAAGTAAATTGCCCTATATCACCTTGCTGGTCAGTGGTGGGACTTCTGTCCAAATCCAGATAGGTCAGCTCCTGTTAGGTTTATGTTGTAATAACCATACTTCACTCCTTTGGAGGGAAAAAAAAAAGGCAAGTGGGGAGGGAAGGGAGTAATAGAAATGGAAAAATGAAGAAGGAAGAAAGAAGAGGAAACCAAACAGAGAGAAAAGCATCTGCCTCAAATACCAACCATGAATGTTTTCATAGATTGTTCTGGAGAACTCTGATCAACTCTGATCAGGTGAGATTTTTTTCTAAAGGATTGTATTCCCCTCCTGTGAGTGGTGTTCTTTCTTTCTTTTTTTTTTTTTTTAAATTATTTATTTAATTCCATTTATTATTATTTTAAAATTAGTTTATTTATTATCATAATCTTTTTTATATTACATTGAATCACATATATTTACAGTGTATATTTCTTTCTCCAGCACAATTACCATGCATATCAGTCAAGACAAAGACATTACTATTCACATCATCATCAATTAGCTTATCATTGTTTTCAGATTATTGTTTTTTCAGCGTGATTTTTTAAATTAATTTTTAAAATTATTATTCATACATTAAATCACTATACATCATTTAGATTGTGAAGAAAGTTTGCCCAGAATGATATATACCTCAGTCCAGCCCCGTTGAGACCACCGTACACATCCTCATCAACAGATAAAAAACCTTATCTATGTCCCACAAGTGTCTTACCTCTCCATTACCTCCCCCCCAAAATCGTATTATTTTTTTAAAATCTGACTAGGGATAGAGAGAAAGGGAAAGTGAGAAAGCAAGCTTCCAAGTCTGGGTTTCAAACTATAGTCAGCCATGTGGGAATCCAGCCCCTTTAACCACCACACCACCTGCCAGCTCCTGTGAGTGGTGTTCTCATAAGACCTTTATGAAGAGAAATCTGTCAGAAAGTACCTTCTCATATAGCAAAAATGGAGTTTGGTATTTTTGGTTTTGGTCTTTTTAGGCTTTTGCCATAGGGCACATACATTCTCTGGAGAGAGACAGTGAGAGGGAAAGTGAGAAATCGCCCCTCAGGGGTAATAGCCATGCCACAGTTCCCTTTCCTCCTTTCTTCTCCTGGGACTTTGGACACACACAAACACACCCCATGTGATTTTCAAGCCCCTAGGTCTGGGACTCGAACCATGGTCTGTCATGTGGGAGTCTAGTGCCTTAACCACTATACCACCTGCTAGCCCCAGGTTTCTTTCCTTCTTTTTTCTTTTTAAGGTACACCATCAATACCAATGATACTGCCTCACAGGCAGATGCAGGGTCTGTTGGACACAACCTCCCTCTGCACTCAGCTTTGACTTCATGATCTGTGGGTTAAACTTTAGGCAAGTCCACCTGCAGAGCAGGAAATGTGATGTCCTCATCCTTCCTCCTCTGGGTGGGAAGTGGGAAGCCAGATAGATCTCTTAACCTGAAAGGTAGTTTTTGGGTTTGGGTGATGAAAACATGAGCAAGGAAGTGATTAAAAGTTCCCCAAAAAGTTCAGCCTGCCTATCATACATGCCAGAGAAACCTCATCCTTTAGAGAGGCCAGTATCATGATTATTAAATGGTTTTTGCTTGTGCTTTCTTCATCCATGACAGAAATATTATTTACTGTATAAAGTAAGAAAAATAACTCATTGTCCTTGATGTTTGAATAATTCTGCACATTCTGCATTATGTACACTAATACACAGCAGTATGCATTTTAAATGGACACGTTCAGAAATTGTTGAAGGCTTGGGACCAGCAGTTAGCATAATGGCTATGTCGCTGGACTCCCATGTAGCTGACCATGGTTCGAGTCCCAGACCTGGTGGCTTAAACTCATGCTGGGCACATTTGTGTGCATGCCCAAGATCCTGAGAGGAGAATAGAGGAGAAGGGATTGCAGCATGGCCAACCCCCCTGGGGGGTGATTTCTCACTTTCTGTCTCTCTGTCTCTCTCTGTCTTTCTGGTGAGCGCATGCACCCTATAGCAAAAACCTCTCCAAAAAAAAAAAAAAAGAAGAAGAAAAAAAAAAGAAATTGTTGAAGGCTTCACCTCATAATCTCCTTATACATCCTGAGGAGCCAGACGAGAGGGATATCATGCTACATTGAAAAAACTGAAATATCAATACAATTTGACAAACCATAGGGGCATTCATTCTAAATTAGGACGAACTCAATGAAATATTTCTCGTCTACCATTGGTTCAAGGTATATATGTATCCTGAGACAAAAATCGGTGTCTTCTTTGTTGCACAGGTGAGAATGTGATCTTTGGTTTGATTTTTGTCTCTAGGACACTCACTTTTTACTATAACAATGAATCTTGCTTTTAGGTTTTTTTTTAATAGGCCCTGCACACTCACTGGAGAGAGACTGAAAGAGACATTGAGAGAGAAAGTAAGAAATCACACCCCAGAGGGGATGGCCACACCACAATCCTTTCTCTTCCATTCTACTCCTAGGATTTGGGACATGTACACACACTCGTCTGGCATGGTTTTCAAGCCACCAGGTCCAGGACTCAAGCTGGTCAGCTATGTGAGAGACCAGCACCTTAACCACCATGCCAACTGCTGACCCAGAAATAAATCTTTCACTTGGAAATATAAGTAGTTTATTTTACACTAAAATAAGCACCATAGAATTAGCTAGCTAAGATATTTATTGAATGCCTGGAATGTACAAAAGATTTGCATTTAATGCCAGAGATACTTCCACTCTGGCCTTCTCAGAGCTGGCAATTGATTATTGGGTTCTCTGAAAAGTCATGATGCATTTTTGCATAGAAAAACAGAACAATTTGTCATGACTTTCCTGATGACCTAATATTATCCTCAATTTACAGAGGAGGAAACCACATTACAAAGAGTTAAGTGACTTGCCCAAAGTCATATAGCTGAGAAATGATAGAACTAGGATTAAAAACCAGACAGTCTGGCTCTGGAGACTGGCCTATGGTATATACTTTATAACATCTGGCAAGATGGAATGAATATTTAATTTGTAAAAATATCAAGTAATTTGAGCCTGGCCATGGTGGCACAGCATGCATCATGCTCTGTAATGCTGGAAGCCATAAAATAGCCCCAGGTTCAGTTCCCAGGTTGACATATGCATAGCCAGTGCATAGGCCAGGGGTCCTGGCTGATGGGAAAAGTTTGGGCGAGGATTGCAGCATGAGATCCTGCTGGAGGTGTTCCTTATATATATGTCTCTCAATGAATAAACTTTTCAAAAACAGTGAATAGCTACTTTTTAAATGTCTCTATATTATTATCAAAATAGGAGGAAAGTTAAGCTGAGACCGAGCATGCAAAAGGAGGACTCTAAGTGAAGATCTGGTGATGGGGAACCATTTGGAAGAGAAGGGTACCAAGTTCCAGAGGCTGAAACAAAGTTAGCAAGGTCAAGTTAGAAATTACAAGAAGATCAAGGGGGCAGAGGAAGTAAAAGGACACAAGTGGCACCAGGCACTCTGAGGAGCTGACAGACCAGGAACCAAATCCAGTTGGATTTGGTCAGACAAGACAAAGAGCTTGAAGTTTTATCTCATTTCCCCTGTATGTGAAAAATGTAGTCATCAAACCAGGAATTAGTTTATATTTTAACCCCAAACCATCTTAATGGGGCATTCAGCATTCAAAGTTTTAATTTTAATGAGATACTAACCAGTACAACGTAATCTGGAATGGTGGCGAAAAACAGGCACAGTGGGGAAATTGTATTTTACTTTGAATTCTGAGACAGAAGTCATGATTCCATTTATTTCATGATAGTTTGAAAGTGTAAGCTATTAATCAACTTTGAAAGTAAAAGCTTCCCTCTACCACACCCAATTACCCTGTGCCCCAGGGCCTAAACATTTCAGACTCACTGCAATAAAAACTCTTCATTTATAAAATGGTCACTTGGCTTCACCATCAATGGTCCGTAAACTAACTGAGTGTGACTCAACTAAAGCAGCTCTTTGCAATGTCTTCAAAAAGCCACACTGCTCATACACTAATCCCTGGGATTAGAGACTTTAAATCCAGCCCTTTGATTTGGACCCTGCCTCCATGTTTGCTTGAGAAAGCAGGCTGAGTGGAACAGTATGGAGATGCCAGTCCTCACTGAATCATAAAACTGACAGCCTCCTCATTTGCCTGCTCCTTTCAGTTACCATTCCTTCTCTAGAAATGCCACTCAGAAAACTCAGGGACTATCCTTTTTGACTATACAGTACCCTCTCCTTCAGTAAACCTACCCAGATTAATTGGCACTAATACGGCAGTTCACAGCTGTACACAAGATGTTGGGGAGTGTAATGAAGAGGGGGTGATTATGGTTGCCTGCACATTTTCATTGCATTGTAAGAACAGACTCGCCTCTTTCAGAAATGGCATGATAATGGAATGTAATAGCTGGGCCTCTTGGTAATCAACACCATGGTGAAAATAAGAGTACACCTCAGTGACAATAACAAAGATAGAATGTGAAACAACAAAGCCCTTTCTCTCCGGACCAGAATTCTCAAGAGCAACTCATTACTTTAACCTTTCCACCTTCACTGGATGCACAATTAGAAACATACATTTCCACGGGCATTAAATGCACTCGCTTGCTCCTTCTGCCCTCATTAGAACACTCAACAGGACCCAATTAGTTGGACAGTCATAAACAGATGTTTGTGACTTGAGAAAACAGAAAGAGAACATTCCTGGAGCCAAAAATAAAAAAAGGAGAGAATCTGGCATATCCCATCTTATTAATTGCTGAAATCTATAGAATTTTAGTTTTGACATAGTCTACTCTCTTTGTTTTGATAAGAAAAACCTATGGGCAGAAACACACAATTATCCTATAACAAAAATCATTATTTTATTTGGATCATGAAATATTAGTTTTAATTTAGTCAATCTTTTAAAATTAAGAAATTTTGCAGATTATCTGCATTCCTTGAGAAGTTAAGTTTGGGAATGGTGAGTCCACTCTCTAGCATAGAGACTACATGACTAGAGGTAAGTAGTGACTTCCACTGCACGGAAAATATGTGTTCCACATTTCCACCATCCTCCGTCATCTCAGTAAATTTAGCCATTACTTGGTCTCGATCATGATCATCATCATCACTTGTTTGGAGAACAGAACCTAATTTGATTTCTTCATTCTTTTAAGGGAGTAGTTGATGTAATATAGTTGCCACCAAGAGGAAAATTGATAAGAAAGATGGTTTGGAACAATTTTCATCCAGAACACCATGCCAATATATTTCATTACAAGTCTACTGTAAGGTGAACAATGGGCTGGACAGAGAAGACAAAATACCATAAATAAATAATAATCATTGCCCAACCCTGATGTCCTTCAAGTACATGAGGATAGGCATCAGAGGTATATAATGGAAGTATTCATGGAGGAAGTTGATGAACACAATACTGAAAGAGAAACAATAGTAGAGCAGTAGCCCCTTGAGGGCCCAGAAACAAAGGCAAATTTTGGAGGTAGGTAGTGGGGCAGGGTCCAAGGATGTTAAATGTCTTACTGACACTCAGGAGATTCAGGCACAACCAACTAGCCTCCATCCCATAATGCTGAAGGCAACTCCCTTGAAAAACACTAAATGATTCATTATCATGCCTCTTCAAATGCATGATCAAATCTTCCCTGACATATAACAGGTCCATTCTGATAGACTGATTTCATATTTGACCCCATCCCCCAAACACCACTGTTATAAAGTAGTTCAATTGAAGAGCCAAATGGTGACATGACAGTAAAATATAACGCTCTGGGACACAGGCCCACCTGAAAAGGTTGCCAACTCATGTCCAGAGACCTCCCTGAGTATGCTGGGCACACATGTGTCTATGATTCAGACTGGCCAAGGCTGGGGATAGAGCATGATGTCAAGACCATGTTAGAGGTATTATATATCTGTCTCCATCTTTCTCACAGGATAAATAAATAAACTAACTGTTTTGTTTGTTTGTTTGTTTGTTTGTTTTGAGAGGTTTTTGTTACAGGGCACATGCGCTCGCTAGACAGATAGAGAGAGATAGAAAGCAAGAAATCACCCCCCAGGGGGGATGACCATGCCGCAATCTCTTCTCCTCCGTTCTCCTCTCGGGATCTTGGGCACACACACACACACACACGCGCCCGGCATGAGTTTTAAGTCACCAGGTCCGGGACGCGAACCGCAGTCGACTACATGGGAGTCCAGTGACATAGCCATTACGCTAACTGCTGGTTCCCAACAAACTGTATTTTTTAAAAAGAAGGAATTTAGCTGAATTTTCAGTTGAGAGAGAGTATTAGTGTAGGAAACAGTAGCATCTCTTCAGGATGCAACTCTAGAAATTTACTCTTTTCTTCTTCCTTTTACACTTCTGGAATAATCCCACATGATTTTAAGGTCTCTCCCAGGAATTCCAAATCTCTTTTTGCATGGAAATACAACCCAAATCCTAGTACACTATCTCCTATTCCTGGTGTCAAGAACATATACCTTAGTGAACCAGATAGATGAGGTTTATGCTCTCATCAGACTTTTATTCTATAGAGAGAAGAAAAATAATAAACTTGTAAATAAATCATGAAAAACATCATTTTAAGTGATGAGAAGGGGAATGAGTGCAAGGAAGAGTGTCCTATGCTGGGATGTGGTTGGTTAGGGCTCCCTAGGTGCTAAAGTCAGCAACTGCCTGTCTGAGAGGATGCCATAGAGCTGTTTCCTGTGTGATGAGAAGAAATTTGCCACCTATGTCTGGGGCATAAAGGGTGGCAAGCATAAGAAGAGCAAAGGCCTTCATGTGGGATTAAACAGCACACTGCAGAAAGAAAAAGAATCCAGTGAGGTTGAGCAAGGGTGGAAAAAATATAAGACAGAGTTGAAGAGGTAATGGGACCAGTTAGAAAAGATAATTTTAGATCACAGAGAAACATCTGGATTTTATTCAAGGTGCAGTGGAAAGTCACTGAGGAGTTTTAAGCAGCAAAATGACGGGATCAATTGCACATTTTAAAAAGAGTACCCTGGCTGCTGTGTGAAGAATGGATTGTAGGTGATGAGAGTAGAAGCAGGGGTACCAGTTAAAAGGCTATTCGACAAAGATCAGGAATTGTCTCCTAAAATCCCTTTCAACCCCAAAATTTTATCTTTGGTTCTGTCGTTCACAAGAGCTAATGAATACAAAACATATTCCAGAAAATGGGGTCTAACTAACACCAAATTGTTGGGAGGATCATTTTTCACCAAGAAAAAAATTAATTTTCTGGACCAGAGACTCCCAACCTTTTTGGCACCAGGGACTAGTTTAATTGAAGACAACTTTTCCATGAATGAGATAGGGAAATGATGGTTTGGGGATGATTCAAGCATATTACATTTATTGTACATTTTATTTCTATTTATTATTGCATTGTAATATATAATGAAATGATTATACATCATACCATAATGCAGAACTAGTCGGAGTCCTGAACTTATCTTCCTGCAACTAGACCACCTAGGGGCTCCTATGAGAACTTATTGCCAACACTAATCTGACAGGAATTGAAACTCAGGCAGTAATGTGAGCAATGGGGAGTGGTTGTAAATACAAATGCAGCTTTGCTCACTTTTTCACTGCTCACCTCCTAACAGCCCAGTTATAACAGGGGACCCAGAAGTTGGGTACCTCTACTCTAGAGACCACAAGACCCTATAGTTTTATGTCCTCATACCCTGAAATCTTGTTTGAACTCTGAAGCAAGGAACCTATAATGGTACCGGTGTATCAGTTGTAAGGATTAAACCCAAAAGGGCTCTACATCTGATGTCTTAATCACAAATATTTTTAATTGCTTATATTGGACACAAAATATAGAAGGTATAGACCTTTCTTTCATTGTTATTGTTAAGCAATTTTGTCTACTGGTAGTCTCCCTCTTAAAATGCACACTGTCTCCCTCCCCCAACAGCAGACAGTCTACTTTACCAAGAAGTGACATCTGGCAACCATTATTGAATTTTGTTCACAGCTGCTCATAGAAGTTAAAAGGACTGTGAGGAAGAACCTAGAAATCCATTTTCAAACTCTTAATTATTGGTTGCTTTTTTTAATACTTGGTTACTTTTCTTAAACATCTTGCATCAGGTAGGCAACAGGACTTCCACTGATTAAGGGTCCAATTTTTAATTTATGTTTTCATCTAAATATTTGACTTCCATGACAAACAGAATGTGGCTTCCTCAGTGTAACTCTCTAAGCCTAGAATTTCCTTTCCTGTGTATTTGTCTATTCTGCAGGGAGATGCTCAAAGTCCTCCCACCCAGGTTCTACTCATCACTATAGCAAAGCAACCTTATCTTGGGACAAAGTGCCTTCTATAAAGGACAACCATAACTGACGTTTGTTAAATAGTTATGCTATTAGAAAGAAACTCTTAAAAAATTATTTAATACTAATGTTTGCCTAAGAAAATAGAAAAGGCTAAAAATAAATTTTGGCTTTTGAAAATATAATTAGAGTTTATACATAGCCCATAAACACAGAACTAAATCCTAGAACAGAATAAAAGCAAGGGATGATGCATCCGTACCACTTCCAACAGCAGTTCTCTGTCCCCACACTTATTGTGATACTCTTGTCCCCTAATTCCCTAGCTTTCCTAGTAGCTACAGATGACTTTGTGATCTAGTTTTGGTCAGAGAGACTAATAAACATGTGCTGAGATGTTTTTACTTTCCTGATAAAAGTAACAGATGCAGCCAGCATCACTGCCTTCCCTGTCCTGTCCTTCCTACATCATGCTGGAAGTGCAAACTTCAGCATCCGCCTTGCAACTGTGAGGATCATCCACCATCTTGACCAAGAGGACCACAGAGATGCCACCTAAAAACCTGGCATTGTGATACAGCTGAACAAGGATCAACAACTTCCAAACTCTATACTTGTTGTGTAAAAAAGTAAAGCCCTACTTCAGCTGACCCACTTTGATGGAGTTTTTCTATCTGCTATACTTTGGTTCTACCACAGATAAAATCTATCATGAGTATGGATCCTAGAAAGATCCTTCTCATTATCCAACCTGACATTTCAATAGTGTGTTCTTCCATGAAAATCACTTTGTCATTTATAGGTCTAAATTGACTATTTCTTGGCTCTAAACACTGATATTTACTGTCACAAATCTTGATTAGACATTGTATGGGTCAGGGTCCAGTCAGAAAAATAGGAGTTCATGTCAGGTAGTTTGTACAGAGGTTTTAATAACTGGGCATAGTAATAAAGGCTTTGGTAGAGTTGAAAAGCCAAATAGCATATGGTGAGGGAACATGGTCAGTGAGAAACCAGGAATTCACAACAAACCCGAAGGCAAGAGGGACCAGAAAACGTCACAGGGGGCTGGTCAGTGGAAAGCAGCTCCACAGTGGAGGATGCCAGGAGGGAGCTGAAACAGTGAAGGGAAGGTCTGTCAAGCCAGAACTGGAACTGTGGAGGGAAAACACCCCCTACCTCAGAAGTCACCTGAAAAGAGGAGGGAATACATGCCCTGACTTCACCCTTCCTCCACCTTTCAGTTGTCTTTCATTGCTTCCAATCAGCTGGTCCTCCCCGAAGTCAGTTGGCAAAAGGGTCTGAGAAAGGTAGTTTTTTAGGAGTCAGTCCTTCAAAAACAGAGCGGAGCAGAAAAGTCAAAAAATAAATTTGAAAGCAAACGGCTAATGACTAGCCCAGACCTTTGCTGCTGTTAATAATGAGGCATATATAATAACACACCAGTGACTTTTTAACCTTCTCCTCTGTCTCTGGTCTTCACACAGTCTCCACTAAACTTACACTGATCATAAAGCACTCGTTATACAGGACGCCAGGCATGGGTGTTTCCCTGAGAGAAAAACATTTCAAAAAATATGTTTAGTGCAAAAGCACAAGGAAGTTCCATCCTAAGCAGTTAGAGGATTAAATTGTGGAACAAAGACAAAGAAGAGCAAATGATCTAGAAGCATAATCGCCATCACAATGGCCCCTTTGATTATACTGAAGTCATCAGGAAAGAATTCCCCTCTGCTTGACTCTCTGCTTTAGTTCTTCCCTGAACGCGAGGAAGACATGATTCTCATGCTTTCTATCTCAGTGGAGAAGATGGACAAGAGCAGCGGGACAGAGAATTTCAACGTCATAGTCCACAGAAAACATAGCATGAATTTGTAGAGCTGGGAAAAAGAATTAGAAGAAGTAAGGTTATGTTAAGTTCTTCCAAAGTCATAAAGCGTTGTACAAGTAATACATGTTTTTCTCTCTATTTTATTCTCTCATTCAATTCTGTGGTATTATATATAACGGCTCTAAGAAATGGACATCCAATTGCTGTTTGAATCTTTGCAGTTCCAGAATGATCAGTGCTTCATGCAGTAGCATGTGCTGTAACAAAAAGCTCTGATCACTAGGAAACCAAGAGTCTTCCCACATCTTCTTTTGTGAAACTGTTCTTTCCCTTCTTCCTCTTCATCTAAAGTACTTGGAGCTAAATTAAAGCACCTCTGCTCCAAATTAAAGCAGTTTTTCATCCTCCACCAAATATATTTTCAACCAGGTAAGTCTCCTTCCAGTTTCTTATCAACAATACCTGTGTTAAGTTTGTACATCCAGGGACAAGCAGATGACATAAGGGTTATATCGCTGGACTCCCAAGTAGTCAACTGTGGTTCGAGTCCAAAACCCGGTGACTTCAAACTCACGCCAGGTGCGTGTGTGTACATGCCCAAGATCCCAAGAGAAGACTGGAAGAGAAGGCATGGTGGCATGGCCACACAAACACACATAGACACATTTGGGGGATTGATTTATCACTTTCTGTCTCTCTGGTGAGCACATGTGCCCTATAGAAAAAAAAAATCTTACTAGACTTGTTTATGTAGTTTTGGAGCAGTCAGTGCACAGTGCAGTGGGACTCACTTCTCATATGGATACCTCTACTTGTAGAACCATGGACTGTGTATAGTCTTTTTTTGTTTCACATGTATAAATTTTTTAAAAGTATTTATTTAATTTTATTTATCATTTTTTTTTATTTTGCCCAAGAGAGACAGTCAGAGAGAGAGAGAGAAAAGTGAGAAAGCAAGCCTCCAGGTCCAGTACTCAAACTGCAGTTGGCTATGTGGGAGTCCAGCACCTTAACTACCCTGCCATCTGCCTAGGAATTTAGGAATGCAAGCGTGTAATAAGTGTTTGAATAGATAGCATTCAGCAGGTATTGGTTGCTATTGCTGTTATTTTTTATATTATTTTATATACTATTATAGCTTATTATTATTTTCACTGTTAAGAGCTCTTAAAGTGCTATAATTTTTTAAGAGTTATTTTATTTAACTTTATTTATTTTTTTTTAATTTGACCAGAGAGAGAGTGAGAGAGAAAGTGAGAAAGCAAGCTGCCAGTCCGGGATTCAAACCACAGTGAGCCATGTGGTAGTCCAGCACCCTTATCCACCACGCCACCTGCCAGACCCAAAGTGCTATAATTTAATAGTTGTGTTACTGGCTTTTTTTTTTTTTTTAGAGAGGTTTTTCTATAGGGTGCTATGCTTGCCAAAGAGATAGAGAGAGACAGGGAGACAGAAAGCGAGAAATCACCTCCCAGGGAATGGCCATGCTGCAATCCCTTCTCTATTCTCAAGATTTGCTTAAATCCTTTTCTCATAGTCTAGAAACCAAGCAAGTTTTTGACAGCCTTATATATCCTTAATTTCAGAAACACAGTTATGGGTGGTTTATACAACCTCTGAATATTTGATGTCTTAACTATTGAAAAACCTTTTTTTTTTTTTTAAAGGTTTTGCCCTTGGCTAGGCTGTATGCACTCTCCCTAGAGAGAGAGAGAGAAATAGAAACAGTGAGAGGGAAAATGAGAACTCACTCCCAAGGTGATGACCATGCCACAATCCCTTCTCCTCCATTCTCCTCCGTTCTCCTCCTGGGATCTTGGGCATGCACACACACATGTCCCCCTTAAGTTTCAAGCTACTTGGCCCAAAACTTGAACTGCAGTACTCCATGTGGGAGTCCAGCGATGTAACTGCTATACCATCTGCTGGCCCTGAAAAACATTGTTAACACATGAAATTATAAAGAATTAGTGACCTCACTATTAAAAAATAAATTCTGTCTTATGAAACATTTATGTTTTAATTTATTTTATACATTCAATCACTATACATCACTTAGCTTATAAAGTGAATTTACCCAACATGAATATACTTCACACCAGTCCAGCTGAGGATACTATACACATTGTCATTAATGAATAATAATCCATTTCTGTGCCCCATCAATGTCTTGCTTCTCTATTTTTCTCCTTAATTTCTTTCCTCGCACTCCCCCCCTTTTCCCACCCTCTTTCTACACTGTCTCTAGTATGCATAACCATTTTCCATACTTCTGTATCCTCTAATCTTTCAGTTTCCGCCATAGAGTGCAGAGAGATGGTATATGTAAAGTCATAGCCCACCCTAAAGAGCAGCCAGAGTGGTGTGTGTTTGTAATTCCAGTGACTCCCATATAGTCCCAGCCTATGAAGCACAGTGTCTTAGCACACACCACTGTGTTAGGCCAAAATTTCTTTTCTTTCCCTTTCCAGCTTTTGTTATTCATCACTTCACATCCTGTCTGTATGTGATCTGCTTAACTAGCCAATCTAGAACTTTGCCAGGAGTATGTCAATGTTTTTCTTGAGACTACTATGATAGTTAACTGTATTTGGTCAAACCATCTGGGTGTTTCTGTGGCCGTGTTTTTGGATGAGATTAGCATTTAAAGCAATAGACTGAAGACTGACTCCACAATGTGAGTAGGTAGCATCCAATTAGTTGACGGCTTGAATAGAACAAAAGGTTGGTCCTCCCTTGAGTAAGAGAGAATTCCTCTTGCCTGCTGACCTTTAGAACTGGGATATCACTTCTTCCTGGTTTTATAGCAGCTTCTAACCTTCAGACTCAATCAGAGACATTGGTTCTACAGATTTTAGACTTGTCTGCCTCCATAACAATGTGAGCCAATTCTTTATAATAAAGATCTTTGTATACCTATCTATCCTTATCTATTGACGTATGTATGTATATATTTTGTATTGGTTCTATTTCTCCAAAGAACCCTGACTAATACACTAGAACATTTCTCCATTTTAAAAATAGGAACATTTTTTTCTAATTTAAATGCTCTAATATATGTTTAATTTTATATTTCACAAAATTTCACAAAGAAGAAACCAGAGAATGCAATATATTTGTGTATATGGATTTCTTTATATAGAATGCAGGACGGTTTGAGACAAACACTATTCAAAACAGAACTAAAATATCTTATTATCAAGATAACCCCAATGAGATATGGCTACTTAAGTTGCCATGTATTGGAAAGCAAATTATAAAATGGTGGTATGTATTGATAAAAATGTTTTGATACTTTTTTCCCAACTGCTAATAGCTTTCTCTCTGAAGCAAAAGTCTGTTGATTTTGAAAATATGTTTTTAATGTTAAGGTACAGGATGAATTTCACTGGTTAGTTGCTTTATGGTCACATTGGTATCAGAATTTATAGGAGAGGAAATACAGGTGCAAAATTTGCTTTGAATTGGTGTTGAGGTTGAGTTTATTGTTTATTTCCGAGCTCTTCAAGGTACGGGAATGTGGCAATTTGGCCTAAGTACCAAGAGAAAAAAATTATAAAATTTCCTATTTTATGATTTAAAAATGAAGCAGCAAATGAAATTTCTCTGCATAATTACAGAAAGCTTCACTTCATCATACTGGACTTATTTTTCTTAGATTAAAGAATTAGATTGCACTATTTTCTAACAATAACACTTACTTCTCATTTCTCAGAAGAAATCGCAGGATTATAAGCCTCTTTAGGGTTTCAGTCTGGGTTGTCATTTTTCTAGCTCTTAAACTTGAGGAGAGGAAAACAACAGCAAAGAATATTAACATTCTCTGTCTCTTCTGGTGGGCTCTCAATGTACTCAAGATTACTAAAAGAAAAAGTTATGAAACTAACTATATGAATAATTCTATACTTGCATGATCTAAATTTTGCCTGAGAGAAATACTAACAATAGTTACCTTATAACAACTATCTCCTATGATCTTTCACTTACCTTCACAAAAACCCAACAAGGTAGGCGCTGTTCCTTTCTCTATATTCTTTTTGTATAAATAAGGAAGCGGAACCTTAGAAAAGCTAAGTAACTCATCATGGTCACATGATTAGTGATATACTCCATGTAATCTAATGCCAAAGCCTAATTACATAACTTTTATATTTTGATACTCCCTAAATTTCTGATCGCATCACCAGGCATGATCAAGAACTAAAGGCAATAGCAACACAGTATATGGATGTAAATACCAGATATAGTGTTGTGAAAGAGCAGGGTCTGGGGAAGGACATTTAGAAGAAAAATAGGGAGGCAAAGCATTAATGGGACAAAGAAATGTGGTATTATCTGCTGAAGATATTTTATAGTTTTATCAACTGGACTAGGAAGAACTGTTCACCTGTTGAAATATTCACTTTGTAAGCTAAATAATGTGATTCAATGTATAAAAGAAAATGAAATTAAAAAACTTTTACAAGTTAAAAAAAAAGAACCCAATAATGTACCTACTTGTTAAAGAAAGAGGAGATAATGAGTGTGAAGGGGACCTCGGAGAAGCCAGAGTGTGCTTTCATTAAGGCATAGTGACATTCTTTTGAGACTATACGTTTTGGTGGGATCAGAGCCCACTCTCTACATTTTTGCAGGAGACCTTATTATTGGAAAATCCTGCCCACCACTTGATGCTATGACCTAAGAGGTGTCATTGACAAAATTTGCCCTGAAATTTTGAGTCAGAATTTGAGTTTGAAGCTGAAAGTCTGTCATTAAGGGCCCAGCTAGCTAGCTGTTGCCGTCACTTGATTTAAGATTTACTCCACACTCAGGAGTTGCATTTTTGCTTCAAGGAAGGTCCTGTCTGGATTCTGAAGAGAATTCATTCTGAGTTCACAGACTGCACCTGCGAATACAAACCCTAGTTACTGTTGGTCCTGGTATTTTTTTTTTAGTCTATTTCCTTCAAGAATCTATCAGCAACACACCTAGCGTGTGCCAAACACATATGTATGTAACTCCTCCAGCTGCAGCTGAGTCCTACCGTACCTCAGTTTACCTCACATGTGGCTCATGTCACCAACAGAAAAACCACTCTCAACTTTAATGTGGAATGCTGTCAGAAACAACCTTGTGATTTGTAGATGAGCTCATATATTGCTCTCTAGCCTAAATCAGCACTTTCTCCCATACGTCTTGTGTAAGCCAGACTTTCGTTTGGCTTTGGCTGTAAAGAATAATTAAGATTTGGGGAAGGAAAGATGGTCCATCCAACTTAACTACACGTGAGAGCAAGGATTACCCAAGCTGTTAGCACAGCCCAAAGGAGCAAGGGATGTCAATCTAGCAACACCCAAGAGTGCAGCAGTTCCCTGGCCAGTGGCTTTTACTCATTTTTGACTACAATCCACGGCAAGACATACCCTGCAATGCAATAGCAAGCCACTGCCTACATGGCTGCATATATACAAATGTGCATGTATCATATACATAAAGCACATAAACAAAGTGCATCTGTACTTGCATTTGCTGTTCCATTTTACTTGCTAACAATGTTGGCCATTGTATTAACCTTTTTAGAAAGGCTAAAGGACTGCCCTCAGACCACAGAGCTAATATGGAACAGCTATACTCAAACTTGAGTCTCTCCACCCACAATGTATATGACTTCTCTGCCATGCCTGTGCTTGCTTCTCTTGTGTCCTCCGTAACCCACTGCCAAAGCCAGTCTTCACCTCTTCTTTCCAGGCTATCAAGTAATCATGCAGGGAAGTGCTCTTCTCTCCAAAGACTTACTGCCTGGGAATTTTTGAGATCTGAAGCTGCCACCTTTTTGCTCCATAGACCTCTCTGGAAGTGCCCCAATTCTCTCTCTCTTCAACTGCAATATAAGTGCAGTCCTTGCACATTTTTATGTAAGACAGAATTGACAGCTTTAAATTCAGACTTACTAGCCCAGGAAACTGGCAAAGCTGAAATTAAAGGCAGGAAAGTGGTCACATAAGTCAAGCAAGAATTTAATACAACAATCCATGAAATTTTATTTAAATGTCTATTTCTGGATTTGTAAATGGACTTGAAAAAGAATGCTCTGAGAATCCTTATGAAAACATTCTAAAGATCATCAACTGATGGGCAGAGTCAAGGCTAAGAGATGGTGAGGAATATGGCAGATGGGGCCGTGGGTTACATGTCAGGTCATGAGTGTGTAGCCTGAGTGTTGAAGTGGAACTCAGGAACCCTGGGACCTAGCTTGTAAATGCTACGAACCATCTGCATGACCTTGAATGTGGAGATTTTTAACTTGCTTGCTTTCAGAGAGGAAACACAGGGCAGAAGTTAAACCTATACTTTCCATGACCAAAGTTTTGAGGTCCAAAACTCAAAACAAAGCCCCCTTTCTAGTTTTTTAATTAGAAAATAAATAGATTCTCATTGGGGAGAAAAAAAAACTCAAAAGAGAGAAAAGAAAACTAGTAGAGCAGTAGAGCAAAAGTCCATGGCACACATCATAATATGATGTTCTTTGTTTAAAATGTTGATTATGGTGTTACCTTTGATATGATTGTTGCGTACTGTATGTATGCTTTGAAAAAATTCATTTTATACCCCAGAAAGATGTACAATAATTAAATATAAATAAGAAATTATAAAATGAAAAAAATCTGTTATTTCCACATGGCTCTTTTAAATAAAAAGAAAGTGAAAGAAAAATTTAAGTCAAAGGTAGTCATGGCTTACAGTGTCACAGAGTCTTCTTTAGAGACTTTTCCCTTACCCCCAGCACCTCACCGGTTTCCCTAATCCTCTCTATATACCCATAAGAAGTCTAAGCAAAGTCAGCCCTTCACTATTTTACTGTGTTAACTAAAACATTAAAATAAAATGCTGCTTCATAAGACTAATACTATCCATTTCAAAGAAATCTGGATTCTAATAAATGAAAAACAAAACCAACATGTATGTAAAAACAAAGATGTGCTCAAAGGAGGAAGAAACCTGAGAGGTTAATAGGATTGCCCATGTCATTTCTATGAAGGGCCTGGCTCCTAGTAAGTGTCCCACAAATAATTGCTGAATGAATGAGCTTGCTGAAAGATCAGTGATTTCCAACTGGAAAAAGTTACTGGCATATCATGGAATAGGGCAGTGTGAGGGATCTTGATGTGAATTCACTGGAATAAACATGTGGTCTTTCAGACATTTTAAAAAATAAGTTAAAAATTATAAAGAAACTATAAACAGCTTGACCACCCCAACCACCTTCCCTTCACAAACAAGAAAAGAAAGGTAGATGTTAACCCATAAGTGGATCATCCCAGTGTGCCTGGCTGCCCTGCAATAGGATGGAGAGGTGTTATGTTCTTAAAATAAGTGGAGTAAGAAAGCATTTGGCCTCCTCACCATTCTGCTCCAAGCTTTTCTTGCCTATACCTCAAGCACAGTGTGTAAATAACCTGGCTTGAAAAAGAAAGAGAGGAACTAAGTAAAGTTAACAAAGAACTTTAGAAAAGTTAACCAATGAGGAAAGGAGTCTTACTAAAGTCATGTTTAAGAGGCAAAAAAAGTAAAATAAAATAAAATAAAAAATTGAAGGCGTGTGAGAGGGAAGAGAGATATTATTTCAATCTAGAAACAAAACTCATAGAAATGGGATAAAGGGGAAACTGAATGATAGCTTGGAAATTTGCTAATAATGAGAAGTCTATTTCCCCAGAGGCAACCCCTCACGTCAGAGCAGATGCTGCTTCTTAGAGAACTGGTTCTTCCCTCAGCTCATTTCAATGACAATGAGCATTTTCTAGTTGAGTGCAAGAAGACATAAAGGGCATCTTTTATTTTCCTAAGAGGAAATTGAACCTATGCATTGCAAGACTTCAGCATGTGCCTGTGTATGAAAAATATGAGCCAAATGCTTTTGAAGAGAAACAGAAGTATGCTGCCCTTGTGACAGAGAAGTGTCCAAGAACAAAGACAGAGGTATTTCAGCATATAATTCCGACCCTACAGATTCTTTGTTGTGATACATTTTATGACCAACTTTTAAGACATTGACCTATTGATCTTGTTCTGGTTTTTATTCTCTACATCCTTCTTAGCATAAGGAAAAGTCCCTTAGGAAAAGCAGGATTTTGATAAAAAAATAAATACATAAAAATAAATAAAAAATACCTACATGGAGCCCCAGTATCCTAACAGTTTCTCTCCTCCTACATAAGCATTCACCACTCTAAATGTATAGAAAATGAAATGAGGCATCATGTAGCAAGTTGAGAGTATGGCAAGGGTCCGACCCACAAGTTGGCCGATGGGTGGAATTAGAGATCTAATCCACAAAGACACCTCAAGTCCCCTTACCATGTGCCCCCTTGGCTAAAGACTGAGTTACACAGTCACTCTTCCAGTGAACAAAATTTCTAATTAACACTGAAAATGCATGGTAGCTAAGTTTGTGGTGAAGACAGGCTATCTCCTCATTCTTCTTAGTGGGAGCTAGATTAAACTCTGAAGGGGGACAGGATAATTGCTCACGGTGGGGCATAGTGTTTTCTCCTGCACAAACATATAATTAGGCTGTCTTAACCTCCCCATTCAGCAATAAACACCACTTCACAGACTAATTTACAGGCAAGAGTAGCAGAACGCTGTGGAATAAACTCTCAGCGTGACAGGCCCTGTAGTTCAGTTAAAAGAGAGCAGTTCTACTATTTGAAGTCAGCAAAAACGCTTTTGCACTTACCACAAACTAAAATAAGATTGAAATAAGGGCTACACATTCAAAACATTGAACACACCAGCTAATAAAATATACATTTGTAACTGGTCGTAAAAATAGAGAATGTAATTGGCTATACCCTAAAAATATCTTTTACTTACAATATTTGGGAAGACAGAGGTCTCCATAATATTGACTTTGCTAACATGTCTACATTTTTCTGTCCACCATAATTATGCGTCAGTCAGCAACACCTCACTCCTGTAGCTGCCAACAGGCCTTGACTCAGGCTGTGGGAGGTAGGCTGGCTGCAGCCTGACACCAGATAATATTTACCTGGCAAATACTGTTGGCTCAGGGCAGTGAGGGGGAGGTGCTTTTATAAAAAAGACAGCTCCTTCATGGCTACATCATTCCTCTCCTTCAGGTACTCAGAGCTGGGGGTAGGGGGGCATTCTGAGCAACATCGGAGACGTTCAGCTGCCTAGTTTCTCCAAATGCCTTCTTTAAGTGTAGAACACAACAGAGACTCTGTAGGGCAGGTCACAGCAGATACAGCTCCCTGTGGGAACTGTGTTTTCTTTTGGCTAAACAAGAGACAGACAGGCTGTGGCCATCAGGAACAATCACGGAAGGGCTGTGGACTGTAGATGAATTGGGTATGATTCACGTGCATGAGAATTAGAGAAAGGTCAGTAAACAAACACAAACGGAAGCCCAAAGATCAATGAATGGGATGAGAAACCAAGAAATTGGGTAGATGATTTTATCCACAGCAAAATCTAAATTATTTTTGGATTACTTTCTCTGGATCCCGTCTCAGCACATGAAGAAATAAAAATCATAATTGGGTCTTATTGTCTCCTCTTTTTTGCATCCAATCTTTAGTTCGGCCAAAATTGTCAAGAGCTAGTACTGTGAATCCTTGGGAAATATCTTTACAGGCACCCAAATCTAGTGGAATGAGTAAGCAGATAAAGAATGAACAAAATCTACTCTTTTGAAAGATTAAGAAATAAAGAAGCTAACCTTCTATTTCAAAAATGTACATAACTTTTATGTGTTTTTTACTAATTAAAGAGAAATGAGGGCCAACCAGTGACGTAGTGGTTAAGGTGGCTGGATTCCATATGGCCAACTGAGCGGTTTGAGTCCCAGACCTGGCAGCTTGAAAAACATTCCGAGCAAGTGTATGTGTGCCCAAAATCCCTAGAGGAGGATGGGGAAGAAGGGATTGTATCATGGCCATTGCTCTTGGGTGGGGGGTGGTTTCTCACTTTTCCTCCCTCTCTTAATCTCTCTCTCTCTGTTAGTCTCTCTCTGGCAAGTGCATACACCCTACAACAAAAACTTAAAAATAAGAAGAACTAAATGTTTTAAAAGAGAGATAAATGATAGCCAAATTAATTCAAATAAAAATCATTTACAGGTGCTGGCAGGTAGCGAGGTGATTAAGGTGCTGGACTACCACCTGTATAAGTGTAGTTCGAGTCCTGGACCTAACAGCATGCATTCTCATTTTCGCTATTTCTCTCTCTCTGGTCAAATTAAAAAATAATGACAATTAGTCAAATTAAAAAATAATGACAATAAATCAAATTAAATAAATAATTATTTTAAAAAAGAGGAAAGAATATAGAGATGATGATTCTAATTTCCCTAAACAAGTATTGCATAAAGAATATCATTTAAAATATTATTGATTATGTTTTAAAATATTATTCATTGTGAGTAAAAAGCTATATTTACTTCAAAAATAGAGATTTCTCTCTAAAGTAACATTTTTATAAAATAAATAAGGAAACTTTATTATTTTTAAAGAATTATTTATTTAATTTGATTTATTCATTCATTTATGTTAATTTGACCAGAGAGAAACATGCAGAGAGAGAGAGTAGGAAAGTGAAAAAGCAAGCCACCAGGTCCAGGACTTGAACTGTGGTCAGCCATGTGGGAGTGTTCAGCACCTTAACCACCACGCCACCTGCTGGTCCCAAATAAGGCAACGTTAAGTCACATACAGTAATCTTTTATTTTGATAGGTTTAAACTGAAACTACTGTGCAGAGTAGGGATATTAGGGGATATTATTTCCAGTATTTATTTCAAATTTTGGAAATTAGCAGTGACTCAGCACTTTTTTAAAAAGTTAAATGATACGCAAGTTTCAAATTACTTCTATTGTCTCTTCTTTGTATTACTAAAGAAAAAAAAAAGCAGGTCTCTTTCAAAATTTTGGTGCTAACTTTATAAATTTCTGATGATATATGTGGCTAAAAAAATACAGTGGATATCATCAAGAGAGACATAATTATAGCTGATATTTTATAATTTTTAAGTCATACACAAAATGTAGGCGATCCCACTTAAGGATTGTGTAACTTCTTTGATATGCTTAAGAGGCCCCTTTAAGAATTCAGTGTCTTGTCTCTTAAACCAATTTTAAACAGTAGTAGGAAGATAAGGATTTGAAACTTAAAATTATAATAAAATACATGATTCAACAGTAACTAGCTAGCTTGTGTTTTCAAAGTTATTATAATTCCTCTTTTCTTTTTAAGTTTCAAATCCTGCTTTGACTACTGGTTATATAGCAACTAATAAAGTTTATCCAAGAAGCAATTACTGCTACTGAAAACGTTTTTAAATGGTTTAAATATGTTACATTGTCAAAAAGACTATATGTTATATGTACATTCTATAAGTGTATTATATAATCTAAAAGGTAACTACTTATAAGCATTTATTATTATTTCAAGTTCATGAAATCTAAATAAATTCTATTTTCTATATTCGAAAAGATAATACTATATAGTCAGAATTTCCCACAATTTTTCAAAAAATGTATTCTTTTGTTCTTAGGAAGAAAATATCCTTATATGTATTCTTGCAGTTCTTAAAGAAAGCAATTGGTAAATAAAATACACCCAGATATGTTAAAACTTTAGAAAACAAGAAAGAAAAATCATTTCAGTGGGATGATCATTTTAGCAAAGATACGTAAGATCAGAGAAGACAAGGGCGAGTACCCTGGCCTTGTTACTGTTTGTATGTCCACACTAGCGCACGTGTACATTTTAGCAACAGGCTCCTGACGGATGAGAAGTGCGTAGGCACTTGAAACACTGTTGTCACGAATCACTCACATGCCCTCCTCAGGTGAAACTGCACACAACTGTGATTATGGGGAAATGCTTGTAACCATAAGCCACGGCTTTGACAGATACCTTCAACTCAAGGCTCTGGCTGTAGCCGGGGTGAGCCCAGGAGAACAATGTTAAGGGAGTGACCAACTACTTCCAAATACAAGTATACTTTCTATTGTGAAAGGAAAGGGGAGAATTAATCACGATAAAGAGCAACTTAGTAGTTTAATTACGAGTCTTTTAATGTCTTTTCATAATCAGTTAATAAATACCTGAACAATAAAATCGAATTTAAGCTTTTAATAGGTCCTGTTGGCTCGAACCTAAACAAAGGAATTAGCAGCTCCAGGCATTGTGCAGTAACTGCTCACCGTTTGGTGCCAGGAGAAACAAAGCATTGCAAGTGCGTTTTTTTGTGCCTCACCATAATAAACGCTTGTAATATTCCCCAATTTCTGGAGTGTAAGACGCAGATCTTATTTATCACAGTATGTGACACACCTGGCACGCGGATCAGGAAACAACTGTTTTACTTCATTTCTGTCATCACCTTCCAACAGATTTCTTTCACATTCCAATTTGGATGGGAGGACTTGACTTTCTCTCCATAAGTTCTCCATTAACAGTTTCACAGCAGAAGGCGCCATTGGTCCGTTTCCTCTTGCAGCAATTATTTACACAGCACGGCGTGTTTTGAGTCGGCCTGCAGCAAACGCGTAAAGTCACCGGCATTTACTCCTATCTGCGTGCAACGTCTTTATCATCTGCACCACGCGTTCCCTGGTTCGGTAGTGAATTGTCACAATTCCTCAAACAAGCCATGACTGACGCAGGGTCAAGTCAGCAGCACAAATTACCAACTTCAACTCCCTTCACTCATGTTTATTAATATGTGTTTTACTTGAGAGAGTTTTTTCTTTTTTTTTTTTTTAAGTTTATGTCACTTGATGCATTCGGCAGATGAAAGGCATTTTTGCTCTCTGTATGAGCAGAGGCAAGCGTATCAGACTTGGAGTCCTGCTCTGTGAGCCCTGTGAACAACTATGCACTAATAAACCTTGAAAAGCTTGAATTACACTATAACCCACAAAAATTTTCAAATTAAAAAGGCATATTTAGAGGCCCCCCGTGGATAGTGATTTTATTTAGTTTAATTCCCTCTTGTGGCCAATTAGGTAGACACCCCTGCACACAGGCACACACTCCTGGGGGAAGAAAAGGGGGGTGGCTGACTTTGGTTTGGGGAAAAAAATGGCAGTATATCATTCCTCCATAGACAGAAATGATTTTACCGGCTGTTGTTCTATAAAGAGCAGAGCTGTTAGAAATCAATGAAAATGTATGCAAGATAGGTTTTATTTTGAATTAGTTTTTAAAGGCCTTTTGGTAGTCCAGCTTTTTGCTAATTCAACTATAGTGAATTGCCAATTCGAAGAAGTAGAAAGCTCCACCATCACAACAGAGATTATTTCCTTTAGTTCTCTGCCATTCTTTTCTGTCAAAATAACTTCTCCTTCTAAGAAGGCTTCAAATGCATGGATAAGGGTAGATTTATTTGTATTTTTTTTTAATTAAGTGACCTGTTCAACTTCGGTGCATTTTTATCACCTATGCATGGAGCTCATTTACCCAAATGGAACTCGGTCCGACATAAGAGATATATTTGCTACAAAAATGTTTCTAGCATCCTTCATTGTTCACCACTGCTCTTTCCATCAGAATTGCAAACTTTGCCTCCTTCTCATCTGGTGGCAGGCTCCATATGTACCATATGAAAAAGGAGTTAATAAAATGCACATTGGAAATATAAAAACAAGGTCAGGGGCGACAGTTTGGCTGAAGGCCTTTCTTTAAGTGTGGAAAACAAAAGAACAAGATTGTTTTAGCAGTTGCAGCTGCTGGGGGGGGGGGGGGCAGCTTCGGGCAGCTTGGGGTGGAAGGTGGCAGCCAAAGTCCCTGCTACCTGTTCTGTGAGTCCATCAGAACCTCTGTCCTCTTTCACACAAATACTCCACACGGTAGGTGCCCAAGCCTTGGGAAAGCTCAGTGGGGAGGTGGGGAGAAAGAGAGAGAAGAGAGAGAGAGAGAGAGAAATATGACACTTTTGCTCCCAAGGGAGCTCTGAATATTATAGGGATGAAGCTGAGGGAGGAGGGGGTCAGGCTGAGGGTGGGCGGGCAGTGTGAAACTTCAGGCACTAAACCCCTAAAGGTCTGTGTCCTCAGAGCTAGCAGTGATGAATGGTGTTACTGTGCGCGTCGTGAAAACCACCCGGATTGGATGCCTGTCAGAGGTAGGTTTTTAAAAGTATGTACTTGTGATTCTGTGGTTGAGTCCATCTAATGCCACCTAAAGCAAAGGAAGGAAAAAAACAACACTGTCAGTCAAGCAGTTGCTTTTTCCAAAGACCTCAAACACACTGCTTGATAGATTTGTTTGCTTAATGAACCGACTGGTTACTTTGGCATGGCTTAAGAGCCACAAGGAAAAAAGTGAAAGTCAATCAGACAATTTTATCATTTTAAAATGAAGATAAAAGAGAAAACACTTCATAATTATGTCATGGGATAAAGATAGTAACCCACAAATGCATTAATACGTGAACATGAGTGAGTTTATCAGAGTAGCTATGACCCAGCAAGAGAAGGCTTTACAGTCTTGAAGAATGGTGAACGGGTCATCTAAACAGGAAAAGTCAGGAATACAAATAGGGATGGGCACTATGGTGAGGTCAAAGGGGCAGTTGGGACCCTGAAAACATAGCTGAGCAATGCACAGACCTCATCCCCCAGCCCTAGTCATTAATTCTGTGATCTTCTCCTTTTGGCTTTGGTTTTCTCCTTTCTGGAAAGGGAACAATAATCTCACCTTCACCAGCTGAGTAACTCAATCTGTGCCAAAACTTTGACTAGTAGGGGCACAGAGTAAGTGCTCAGGTAAGTCTGGAGCCCATGCTCTCTTCCCTTCCCTGCCTTCGCAAGCCCTAGAAACATTCTAGCCCAAGTCAACCATTCTTAGCATGGTACATTTGAGATCAGACTGTTGCTTTAGGAAACTTTTATCTTTTAATAGGATTTGCCTACCCTAGGAGTGAATGGGTCTACGCCAAAGGATCCAGAAATCTCATGCATGTAAGAAGTGTGCAAATGGTAGAAAAGCCTTCTGCTCTGCCTTCTATCTCCCTTTCATGTCAACCTTCATAGGTCAAAGATTATTTTCAACAAAAAATGCATACCCTAAATGCTTCCTCCAGACATTCACTACTCAGTGTGAGATCTCAGCTAGAAGCAACACCCTGGAGCTTGTTAAAAATGCAGAATCTCAAAAAAAAATTAATATCTTATCCCGCATACACCTCTTGATACCCACCTATTAAAATAGATTCTGTGACAATTCCCCTCATCTCTATGCACATTAAAGTTGAAGAGTATGGGGCCAACCCATGACCTAGCAGTTAAGGGAGTCAGATCCCACATGGCCCACTGTGGTTTTAATTCTGGCCCCGGCAGCCTGAGAAACTTGCCAACCACATGTGGGTGCATGCCCCAAATCCCAACAGGATGGAGAGATGAAGGAGAAGGGATTGTAGTGTGAACGTAGTCTATTAGGGGGTGTACTTTTTCCTTCTGCCTCTCTGTCTCTCTTGCTCTCTGTGGCAAGCACATTCACCCTCTGGCAATTAAATACATAAATAAAGGTTGGGGAATTTTTAAAAATCCGAGGCCAATTAAACCAGAATTTCGGGGGTTGGTATCTAGACATCAGTACTGTTTAAACCTCTCCAGATGATTTTTATGTGCAGCCAAGTTTCAGAACCATTGTTCTAGTCCCATGAGCAAAGCGTAAACCATAAAAAATAGAAAATAAATTCCTGTATGTTAGACTAGTTTTGTTTCCTGCATTGGAAATTGTCAATTGTATATTGGAAACTGATGACTCCATATAAAATACAAAGTGCAACTTGCCATATGGCAATATTAGTGATCGTATCAGACATAGGTCAATGGGAGAGCTCACATTATTCTGAGGTTCATAAAATCTATATTGTTGGGACCAGCAGTTACCGTAATGGCTATGTCGTTGGACTCCCACGTAGTTGACCACAGGTCACGTCCCAGGCTTAAAACTCACGCCGGGTGTGTGTGCATGCGTGCCGAAGATCCCGAGAGGAGAATGGAGGAGAAGGGATTGCAGCGTGGCCATCCCCTCTGGGGGGTGATTCCTCGCTTTCTGTCTCTCTGTCTGGCGAGTTCACGTGCCCTGTAGCAAAAAAAACCTCTCCAAAAAAAAAAAAAGTCTATATTGTTTTCTTTGCAGATTGAAAAGTATGTAGTAGTATATGCTATGTTGTCCAGCTAATAGCAATAGATTCATTGAAGAGAACTTGAAAGAACATACTTTCTCAAATTGCTGGGAATAATTTACTCAAAGTGACAAATTTAACCATTTGAAGATTAATAAAATATAGAAAAAGTTGTTCAAATAGAAAGCTATTTAAACAAGAAATACTGTACATAGTAGAAAAGACCATCTTGAACTAGATCCATTGAAAGAAGGAAGCTTTCAGATGTATACCTCCAGGTCCCTACATTTCTAAAATCCTAGAGGTGGAAGGAGAACTGGGACATATTTTCATATTTACACCTTGTCCATATACACCTCTTGGTTAACAAAGTAGTGGGTGGGCAGAACATTTATTGACATAAGTCACCGTGTTTATTGATGCTGCCCATTTTCTACTGATTTTAGAACTCTGTAGGGGAGGTGCTGTGACTTTGATAGCCTACATTTAAAATCAAATTGTTTTACTTAACCGTTTATGTAACACGTTGTACTATTAAACAGTAAATAAAAATGACTGATAAATCCCGGGTCCCCTACAGGTCGTTTGGCACATCCTTAATTATCTGGTTTATGAGCAAATTGCCACCTCGGCTTTGGTTTTCAGCTTGTTAGATGCATGTGTGTGCACACACTCGTCTTGCTCGGCCACCTTCACAAATGCGGCGTTTAAATGATGCAGCCAAGATATCTTGGGAATGGGGGTAGACTTGCAGTAAATAAAAGGGCTCAAGTTTGGGTTAGAGTTTTGGGATTTTTGTTTTTGTTTGTAGTGAATACTTCATTTTCTGTCTGGCGAGTTCACGTGCCCTGTAGCAAAAAAAACCTCTCAAAAAAAAAAAAAAGTCTATATTGTTTTCTTTGCAGATTGAAAAGTATGTAGTAGTATATGCTATGTTGTCCAGCTAATAGCAATAGATTCATTGAAGAGAACTTGAAAGAACATACTTTCTCAAATTGCTGGGAATAATTTACTCAAAGTGACAAATTTAACCATTTGAAGATTAATAAAATATAGAAAAAGTTGTTCAAATAGAAAGCTATTTAAACAAGAAATACTGTACATAGTAGAAAAGACCATCTTGAACTAGATCCATTGAAAGAAGGAAGCTTTCAGATGTATACCTCCAGGTCCCTACATTTCTAAAATCCTAGAGGTGGAAGGAGAACTGGGACATATTTTCATATTTACACCTTGTCCATATACACCTCTTGGTTAACAAAGTAGTGGGTGGGCAGAACATTTATTGACATAAGTCACCGTGTTTATTGATGCTGCCCATTTTCTACTGATTTTAGAACTCTGTAGGGGAGGTGCTGTGACTTTGATAGCCTACATTTAAAATCAAATTGTTTTACTTAACCGTTTATGTAACACGTTGTACTATTAAACAGTAAATAAAAATGACTGATAAATCCCGGGTCCCCTACAGGTCGTTTGGCACATCCTTAATTATCTGGTTTATGAGCAAATTGCCACCTCGGCTTTGGTTTTCAGCTTGTTAGATGCATGTGTGTGCACACACTCTCGTCTTGCTCGGCCACCTTCACAAATGCGGCGTTTAAATGATGCAGCCAAGATATCTTGGGAATGGGGGTAGACTTGCAGTAAATAAAAGGGCTCAAGTTTGGGTTAGAGTTTTGGGATTTTTGTTTTTGTTTGTAGTGAATACTTCATTTAATTAGTTAAAATTAGAGCACATTAAGTCACGCTCATGGAAGGAAATCACCAATGACAGCTGACTGCATCAGGATAAATCCATCCCATCTGGCAGCTCTAGTGAAGTTTTTTGGTGGCAGCTGAAAAGCCTCTGTCACGGCACCCCTACATCTATGCTACACCCTGCTTTCCCTGCTAGCAAGACTAGAAGCAACTGAACCCACCAAAGAGGAAAATCCTTCTCCTAGTCTTTGCTGTTCAAATTTAAGCTAAATAACATTTTCGGTGGCATCCAATTGCTTTTGTTGGTACTTTTATTGTTTTACAAATGTCTGCACTCAGTGCACTCCCATGTGTTTACAATCCTCTCTAATCCCAAAGCGCCCTGAAATACACGTTTTTTCTTCTGGCCCCAGAGTCTCACAGCAGGGGGTGGGCTCTGCTGGACGGGCTCCACCTAGTGGCTGGCCCCTGCCTCTCCTGGCTTGGTCTCACAGAACACCTGAAGACAGTAGGAAAAGGAGGCTGAAGTAGACATAGGAGGAAAGACAGTGGGCTTTGCAGCTTCTTTGGATTTGTTCCTAATTACAAAACTTTAAGAATTAGCTTGTTGAATGTGAACGATCTAATCTTTTTTTCAGCTCAGTTCCAGGCCCAGTGCCCTTTACTGCCTGGATGCCAGAAGACATTAAGTATGGACATTTATGGACCTTCCCCATGCTTCCAGGCCATGGGCTTTGGCCGTTTCCACCAGGCATACCAAGTATCACAAACCATTGCAAACCCCTGCATCCGGTATTGATTAAACAATGTCTGGAGTTGGCAAACATTATTAATATATAGAATGCTAAAGAGATTGATTGCTCTACTTTCATTTTTCTTCTTCCTGCCAGCGCCCTATAGGAGAAAGCCCTGCAGCTGTTCTAAATCCCATTGCCAGAGGCATATTATAGCTTGTTTTGATGTTTCACCAGCAAGTTCTGTGCCTCATACAGGGACAAGCTGCTGAGAACATCCCAAGTTCCAACTCGAGGCCAAGGCAAAATCACTCTGTCAGGTATTGTTAGTAAGTCGGGATCATAAAAGATAATAAACTCTCTCCCATCTTTTATGACGGCACACCGAGATCAAACACTTTCCATACCAGAGCACTAAGCCCCCAGGACCAGATCTCCCTGACAGATGTTCATCTGCTATCTGGGTATTGACGTGTTACTTAATTTATTGATCCACAGAGGAAAGGAAAACCTGGTATTGTACAAGCTGCTTTCCAGGGCTCTGAGCCCTAGGAATACAGTGGAGACGTCATATTTTAGAAGCTGTTTGCATATTGCCCTTTCATTATTTATTTATTTATTTATTTTTAGTATTTAAACAAATTAAAAATAGGCCAAAGAAAACAAGATTTGGAGTCCAATTTTTTTTTCTTATTTTTATTTGTTTTTCACTCAATGAACAATATGCTTGCCAGGGAATGACGTGGTTTGCTATTTCTTATTTATTTCCTGACACTCCTCTGACTGCTTCAATCCCATACACGCAAAAGCACAGCTCACCCCGACTCTGGATAATGAGGAGTAGGGAGAAATAAACATCACAGTACAACACTACATAATTCAGTCTTTCCTGCTCTAAACCATTCTGCACACAACCTTTGGACTGTTCAAGTTGAAGCAAACAGCATGTCTCCAATTTGAGAGAGTCTTGGCAGGTACCCCTCCCTGTCAGTGACAGGACACACCCCAAATGCTCAAGACCCTCCCACTTCAGGTCCCAACCAGTCCTACCAGTCTCACCCTCTTTTACCATTCTCTTTCACATGCATGTGCCTCTGCCTACCTGGATTAATTACTGGTTTGGTTTTTCCATTTCTGCGACTTTGCTCATGAAGTCCTTGACAAATGCTTTAAGGATCAGGCAAAATCAAACTCTCTCCCTTGATTACTGTTGTCCCTTTATTTGTGCGTCCTTCTAGACTTTAAGAAATTTTAGTAGGGACCAGCAGTTGGCGTAATGGCTATGTCACTGGACTCTCATGTGGTCGACCATGGTTTGAGTCCCATTCTCAGTGGCTTAAACTCATGCCGGGTACATGTGCGTGCGTGCCCAAGATCCCGAGAGGAGAATGGAGGAGAAGGAATTGCGGCATGGCCATCCCCCCTGGGGGGGGATTTCTCACTTTCTCTCTCTCTGTCTCTCTGTCTTTCTGGCGAGCACACATGCCCCCATAGGGGCATGTTTTTGCTATAGGTTTTTGCCCTATAGCAAAAACCTCTCCAAATTTTTTTTTTAGTATAAAAAACAGATATTATGCATCTTTTTTGGTTCATTCACCTCTTCTCTTTTATATAACAGGTGCTTAATATCTACTGTTCAGTGAACAAATGAATAAAATACCTGCTCAGCTTTGGAACTGCCTGCTCCAAAAACTTCATCATTTCACCTGGAACAGGAATAAAACCCAAACCTCTTGGACTTCCATTCAAGACTCTTTAGATTTGACCTGCATACATCTGTAGAATTTATCCTAAACTACCTGGACAAAAATCCTCTGGCAAAATAGTCCATTTACTATCTTTCACCACGTTGTACCCCAACCTGGATGGCCCTCTCTCCTTCGCATCCCACACAAAGCCACACAGGTCCTCGGTTACTGGTTCAGACATAGCCTAATCCTTCCTTATGCAGCTTCCTTAAGCAACCCCAGCCTTTAGAGATCTCTGAAGCTATACAATGTCCCATATCTGTTCCACACAGTTGTCAACTATTTTTACAAAACTTCCTCATCCTGAGTCAGTATGTGAAATTTCCATGTCTTAATTTTTAAAGACATCAGCCATATTCTGTTCATCTTTAAACTCGCCACAATTCCTAATACTGTACTTGTTCACAATAGCACGCATCAAATATTTTATCACTTTACTTAAAATACGCTAAAGCATAGTTGTTGAGGTGTAAATTAAATCAAGCTGAAGATTTTTCTACCCAAGATTCCAAACTAAGTGATTTGTTAACAGTGAATAATCAGGACTTTTTATCCATCCATATAGAGCAGTGTTTTCAAAATTTAACCATGATGTAAGAAATCATAACCAAACAAACAAATGTACCCCCCCACACATAATTAAAACCACACTTTTCAATTTAATATTTATCCATATCTTCTATGATGCAATTTAATATTTACCAATTTGTTCCATCTTATTAAAAAATAAGCTTATGATAGCCCTCTAATAATTTGATCACCTACAGATAGGACACTATCTACCAGCAGACCAATGTGGAAAAACATTGACCTAGAAGTTCCCAAACATTTTTAGCTACTTAAAAATCTCCAAAGCCTTTCAAGGATAAAGGGGTCTGGATTCTTTTTCCTGCCCTATCCATCCAAGACTATACAATAAGACAGTCATAAGGCAAATTTAGTAGTCACCATAATGACACCAATAAAGGAGTCCTAGCCTGGAGTGAAATAGCCATTATAGTCCAATTGATAATCAAGTTCGAAACTACACTACATAGCTAGAAAAACTGATTGCTTCTCACTGTCTTTTGCTGATCAATTAGATACTATGAACATTATGCTGGTGTGGCTGAGGTCATGAGTTGATTGATTTTCCTGTTTTATTTGTATCACATCAAAGCTCTTAGCTCCTCTGGTGTCTTGTAAAGGCATACCACTGGTCACTTGGAAAGAATTGTTTTAATCTATCAAAGAGAGTCGTTGCTTTCTCTTAGCAGTGCTTCTTGATTAGGTATGGTTTTGCCCTCAGGAAACATTTGACAAAGTATGAAGATAATTTTAGTTGTCATAACTGGTAGAAAGAAGGATAGGGCAGAGTGCTGCTAGAATCTATGGAAGAGAGATTAGAAACCAAGGACGCTGCTAAACATTCTGCAATACACAAGGCATATACCTCTCTCATCACAAAGAATAAACTGGTCCAAAATATCAAAAGTGCCACTGTTAAGAAACCCTGTCCTTTATCTCTTTATTAGGTCTACATAACATTAAAGGCCAACTGTGCACAAACAGAAAGAGGAAAATCCACAACTACTACACATAGATTAGCTCCATATCATCTTATCTTGAAAGACTTCAAATTAGACTCTGTCAGGAAAGTTAACACCTCTCCCAGAAGGTTTCCATACACTCCAACAATCTATGTACAAAGAAAAATCAATATCCTCATAGCTTTGCCACTTGCATCGTGCAAATTTCACAACTCCCAGGTCTCATTTCATGATGGACCATAGCTACAACCTCCAGAAATTAATCAGGGAAATGAAGATACTATTCCAACATCTGTATGAAATACAATATTTGGGGGCCAACAGATGGCATGGTAGTTAAGGTGCTGGATTCCCACATGGCAGTCGACTGTTTGCGTCCTAGATCTGGTGCCTGAAAATCACGCCAGGCATGCATGTGTGCATGCTTAAAATCCCAAGATGAAAATAAAGGATAAGGAATTTAAGTATAGCCATGTCCCCTAGGGGGGTGATTTTTCACTTTCCCTCTCTATATATCCCTCTGTCTCTCTCTGAGGAGCATAAACATCCTATAACAGAAAAGAAAAAAAAACACTAAAGTAAAAAGAAAAGTAGTATTTGGCTCCCTAATTAAAAACATGTATCTAAGTTGGAAACATGTGCTCTTTAAAACATTTTTCACTATGCAAAGGAGTGGTACCAGCTGCTAATATGTTCTCTACCTCTATGGTAACCCAGAAGAAACCAAGTTATTTCTGAACTGGAAAGGTAAGTTGTCAAGTGTGCTGTCTACATGACTGACCAAGAGACCTTCTCAACAAGAATCCCAAGATTTCAGTCATAGATTCCTGAATGGTTCTCTTACTATACTTTTCTCCCCTCTGTATTATAATCATATTCAACCACAGTTTTATTATGCGATTTGTATACCCCCAAATCCCCTGTGATGTCTTCCCTTTATTCCACGGAAGGACCCCAAACACCTTGGTACTCAATGTTTCCCTTCATCTGGCCTCTACCATGTTCTCCAAACTTGCCATGTGTAGTACGCTCTCTCACTTAACCTTGTCCTCTGGTGCAGGTAGGCTTATTCCAGTTCTTGGCCTCTCTGCATACTATTTTCTTCACTTATAAGGATCCATATGTTAGAGATCCCAGCAGAAGGCAGCACCAATGATATCCAAAAGCTTTAACAAACTCTTTACAGAGGTATGGTCAGTAGTTAGAGAATCACAGGGAAGGAAATCTATCACCCCCTCTCAACCTGCACAGCAAAGGAGAAAACAGCATTACTATCCAACAAAAACTATGGCTAGTATAAAAACACGGAGAGCAACTGTGTATACTAGAGGTAGCATGGGAGGAGGGTGGGAAATGGGGAAGGATGAGAAGGAAGAAATCAAGGGAAATAAAGAAGCAAAACATTTAAAGGGCACAAAAATGGAAAATTATCTGCTGATAATAATGTATATGGTAATTACTGTGACTGGACTAACATATAGTGTATTCATGCTGGGAAAACTCATTTTGTATGTTGTGATGATATACAGTGATTAAATGTAAAATAATAATAATGAAAAAAAAACAAAACTGGCCAAAGGATAAGAGACCATGTAGCTGCTGCCAAAGTGACAGTCAATAGGAAAGGACCAAAGAAAGAAATACAATAACCTCCATGCTTACCTGCTGTTGCCTACCATTGGGTAAATCAACAGGAAACCAGGAGGCAAGGGAACAGGGTGCAGCAGTCCATGGAGGTCAGCCTTCAAGACTAAGGGCAGGGCAGAAGAGAGCAAGAATGAATGTGCATGCATGTATATGTGTCTTCATAACTAATACATTAGACTTTCTTTTTCTTCCCCATATTCCATTACCTCGGTGCTCTCTCCTGCCTCTGAGTTCATTGAAAATGAACTGATACTGCTTGCATTTTATTTAATACCTTAATTTATTCTTTTATTGCATCATCATTACCTGACATCTTTGGTTCTGTATCTTTCACCCTGATTGCAACTGTGAACGATTCAGGGAGAGGGGCTGTTCTCTATGACTTTGCTTCCCCTACGATGTGAACATTGAGATTCTCGCTAAGTGTGTATTGAATGAATAAGGGAGGATGGATAAGAGTCAGGAGGGAAGTTCTTGGATGGACGATAGAAAATTACTCACTGGCCCAAATTATGTGTGGAAGATGAAAATATAGTTAGAATGTAGCTGTATTTACAGCTCTCTTTTATTTATTTTTTTCTGTCAAAGAAGGTACTAATCTCTCTGAGGCATAGTATCCCTACCTCCCTTCTACTTCCAAAGTGGATCCACTTTAAAAATAAAAGCACTGGGGACTCTCACATGGCCGACCACAGTTTGAATCCCAGACCTGGTGGCTTGCTTTCTCACTTTTCCTCTCTCTTTCTGTGGGTCTCTCTCTGGTCACATTAAAATAAATGAATGAATAAATACAATTAAATAAATAATTATAAAAATAAAAGCATCAAAAGTAGAGCAGGGATGTAATCCAAACCGAAGAAACTCCATGCATCTTCTTGCCCCATTCAAGTCCTGCCCAGTAGACCATACAATGTCCTCTAGCACCAGGAGGGAACTCAGTGAATTGCTGAGTTGTAATGAGGTAATGACTAGAAGAGTGTAAGCTAAATATATTTAGAGGCTGAGAAATTAAATACTGGTAATATAAGTTCTGTGGCTACGAGTTATTAAATTATTTCGGTTCATTTTGACAGTCTTCCAATCGTCTTCAGCACTTGCCTAATCTCCTTTCTCATTTTGAAAACAATTATTTATTTTTAGCACAAATTTACTTTCCTAAATGAGAGTGAACTTGAATCATAAATTACAAATATTCATTCTACTAATAGTGCAGTCTGGGAAATTCAGATAGATATATGTGGAAGTGTACATAGTGAAGTGCTTCCAGAAAGATTTAGCAAATTCCATGTGATTAAGGCTATTACTCAAGAGACTTTAAAATGAATAAGTTCCTTTAATAAGGTTTACATTTTGGCAGGTCTAACGGAGGGGAAAATATTACTGTGAAATTTTCAGTGGGAAAAGTGAGTATTTGTATAGTCAGGGAATCAGAAGACAGAGCTGAGAGAAACAGGTAATTTCCTGTAATAACATATTTGGGAAGATTGTTAGAAGGAGAAAGGCCATGCTGGGAGAGGACATGCAGAAACAGAGTGCTTGACTGTCCTTGGGTTAAGAAAATAAAAGATTGGCGGAAGGAAGGGACAGAGGTGGAAGCCTGGATGAGAAGGGCTAAGGGATACAAGCAGAAAGGATTTTTCTCGAATAGGGCAAGCTCATGTAGTCATAGATAAGATGTGATTGCTGGGCCAGCTGGTGGCATGCTAGGTAGGGTAGT
>NW_006159559.1:8049385-8060959 GCF_000334495.1 Tupaia belangeri chinensis
ATGCTGCAATCCCTTCTCCTCCATTTTCCTCTCGGGATCTTGGGCACGCATGCACACGCGCCCGGCGTGAGTTTTAAGTCACCGGGTCTGGGACACGAACTGTGGTCGACTACATGGGAGTCCAGCGACATAGCCATTACACTAACTGCTGGTCCCCGAAGGTGCTTTCTTTCCAACTTTCCCTCTCTCTGACAATTGCACCCATACTTGAGCAAAGTTACAAGTTTTTTTTTTTTTCTTTTTTCGCCAGAGCATTATGAATCTGTTTTTAGATTGGAATCAATTGGCTTTAAAATTTTACTCAAGCTTTTTCTCTACCAAGTTATAAGAGACAGAGATGTTGAGAATTTTTTTAACCTAAGACAGTTATTTAAGTAATAGAGATGCCACCCAGAGAGCAAAAAGCTTAAAGAACAACCAGATCAGTGACCAACCCCTTATTTGAACTAAAGGCAGGGACTCACTGTACTTTTTAGGCTGGCCTTGAATTCACAATCCTCCTGCCTCAGTTTACCTAGTGTTTGGGACTACTTACATAGCAACAATTTTCACTCTCGTTCTAGCTTTTAATAATTTACATAATAAAGCCCAAGATTTCCTTCTGTCATCCTCATGAAGTCACCTTCAACTCAGTTCAGTCCCACCTAAGTATAACTGCAAATAATTGTTACGATGAGAAAGTTTTCACCCCTCAGGTCAACTAAGATTTTTCAGTAGTATGGGTTTGTTTTTGTTTTTTAATATGGAAGTAAATTTTTATGAAGTGTGTATCTCAGAATTCTCTGAACTTGGAGGGAAAAGTGTTCTTTTCACTTAGGGATTTTTTTCTATTGCTTTTTGGATCTCACTGGAAATTTTTTAAACTTTATCAAGTTCCAAACTTTATATGTACATTGATCCTGAATAAAGGATAAAATCTTGGGCTTATTTAAATCTATTTGTTTTGGAAACAAATGAATGGCACATTTATAGAACGTCTTCAGATTTGATTCCTAGTTTCTTTACAAAAGTCTTCAGATCTCTAGGCTTTACTGCTCCAGGTATGAGGCCAGGAAGGTCCCACCTCGACAGTCTCACTGCTTGGCCCTGTCCTTGCAAAGTCTCAAAGACAAATGCATCTCTTTTCCTTATAACAGCTGAATCTGCCCTCATACCCTCAGACTACTTAAAAGTAAACAAATAAATGTTTTTATCTTGCTCTCCTGAAGTAGCAGAGGAATTCACCCATATTTTTTCCCATAATCCTCATCAAAGTCCTGTGAGGCAAATTTTAATCCCATTTTTATCTCTTAGAAGAGTAGGTCTCGAAGAGTTTAGGAATTTGATGTAGGGTAAGATTTTGAATGCATATTTTCAAACTTTTGACCTTTTTGAACTCCACAGTATATATTTTATATACTAGTCTCCTGCCCTCCTGCCCCTAAAGCCAGATGATGCTAATACCCCATTTAACTAAGAGAAAGATAAAGTTTAAATTTTATTTCCTTATTTATGTGATTCTAGGTTCATATTTCCAGAAAATCAACCACATTTAAAGGTAGGGGCATGAAACAAGAATGATTTCCCGCTTCTGGAATCTCCTTTCAAAGCCAACAGCTCAGGACAGAAAAGTTAACTTCCCGAGCCAGCAGGTGGCATGGTGGTAAAGGCACTGGGCTCCCTCGTGGCTGACCGACGTTCTAGTCCCAGACCTGGTGGCTTGAAAATCATGCTGGGCATGTGTACATGCGTGCCCAAAATCCCAAGAGGAAAATGGAGGAGACAGGACTATGATATGGCCATCTCCCGTGGGGGGATGATTTCTCACTCCCCATCCCCCTCTGGCAAATGCACATGCCCTATGCCAAAAAAAAAAAAAAAAAAAAAAAAATTAAAAAAAAAAAAAAAAAAAAAAAAACTTAAAAAAAAAACCTTAAAAGAAAAAAAAAAAAAGAACTTCTAAGAGGCCTGTTTCTTAGTATTCTATGTCTCCAGAGTGTCCTTATATGACAGAAAAGTATCTGTCACAGGGAATCCTGCTACCATTCATAGGAAACATGAGTCCCCAGATTTCTTCCTGGGATTTCAAAAGGCCAGCCTCAAATTTTCAAAGTATATTTTTAAAAAAGAATGGCCGGCTGAGTTGGGGAATGGGTGGGAAGGAAAAGCCAGAAGCTGTTTATATTGATTATATCTGCCCCTTACCCTTCACTATAGAATATCTGAACTCCTTTTTCCTCCCTGCCACCCCCTGCTCCAGCCCACTCCTCACCTCATACACACACATTGCAAGATACGTTCCATCACGAATTCTCCAGCCCAGAGCAAAACAAATCAGGCAGAACCATATAATTTATTGCACCAAACTGAAATTACCCCCACCCACTTAAAAAATCTGGCTTCATTTCAGGGTAACAGCAGCTCAGCTCTGGCAGGGCTCAGTCAACGTGGGTGATCTGTGACATGTGGCAAAAATATAGAACTCATCAGATTTAATAAAACAGAGTTCCACACATGATTGGAAGTCCTCTCTCAACAAAGGCCTGGAGGAGGTACTGCGGGGAGTCCCCAGCTTTCAGGAGAAACAACCCCCTCCGAGTCCAAAGCTCCCTCTTTACTCAGAAGTCACGGAAGACCAACTGGCTTCCTCAAGCAGGCAGGGGAGGTGGCAGAGTCAGGAACAAACACAGTGTTACAGAAGTTGGGGAAAAGCAGCAGTTGGTTTGGCCTCCACAGGGGTGGGATACTTCCTGTCTCTGGGCTCTCTGGGTTCTGCTTCATCCATTGCAGGCTAGAGGTGCCCTCTGCTGTCTACTGGCCACAGTACACATGGCACTGCTGTAGCTTACTCCCTAGGGTGTGTGTGACGGGGGAGAGGGGTGGAAATTCTGCTTCTACTGTAGTGACACTGGTCTGCAGTGTACACGGACCATGCCTAAATCCTCCTGGGACAGCTTTGTACACCTAAGTGCCCAGAGACAAAGTGCATATTTTAGATGACTTCGTTTTTGAGGCATCTGCCAGGAGTCTGGGAGCCACAGGTGGAACTTTGAAAACCTGCTCAGAGCCTCACAGCATCGCATCATCCCAGCAACCCCATCACTAACAAGATGGAAACAGAGGCAAAGAAAGCCAAATACTGCACAGCTGAGAGGGCAGAAGAAACACTCAGAACCTCGAAGCCTAGTCCCTAAATATATTAGGTTGTCTGGAAATTCCCGACAACTCAATAGGGACAGAGCCCCTTAGACACTGGCTTTGCAGGGCCCCACCTTCACTTCTTAGACCACTTATGCCTCTGGCAACAATAATAATATTGCCAATTAATCACCTGCCACCATAACAAGCACCTTCTCTAACTGGGATAGGCATTGTCTTCTCTACTTCACAGATCAGGACTTGAAGCTCACAAAGTCATAGTAACAGATGCCACAGTTCCACTGTCAGGATTCAAACACAGGTCAAACCGGCTGCAGTCTCCCTACTTCTGCTGCCACACCGCACTGCCTCATAGGCTGCTGGACATTTGACTACACCCCAGTGTGAAAGGTCAGCCAGTGAAGGCCTAACCCAGGCGCAGTGAAACAGGAAGCCACCATTGTGGGGTATGCTTTTGCACGTGTTGTTGTGACCCCTCACTTTCATACTCTGATTACTTGTGACAGTGGCTGAATAACCCAGGAAGGTCCTGACTCCAGGGGGCCTAAGGCAGTCAGTGGGAGAATAAAACAGACTGTGGGCTCACAGTCAGAGCCCTGTGTTCTTACCCACGGGGCATCGCCTTCCCTCCAGCCTTCCTCTCAGGCTTGTCAGTTTCTCTGAGTTCCAGTTTCCTTTTGGATAACTACATGAACTATTTTATAAAGTTATGGGGAATCAATGAAATCATACGGTTAAATGTGTGTGTACATATATGTATATGTATATCATCTATACATATAAAATAGTCACCTACAGGAAATATGAAATTAGGTATTAATATAAAACCAAAGCTGGGACCAGCAAGTGGCATAATGGTTACGTGGCTGAACTCTCACGTAGTCAACCACGGTTGACCCAGCAGCTTAAAACTCACACTGGACACGTGTACATGCATGCCCAAAATTATAAGAGGAGAATGCAGGGGAAGGGATTCTGGTGTGGCCACCTCCTCTGGGAGGGGTGATTTCTCGTCTCCTGTCTCTCTGTCTCTCCCACAAGTGCATGCGCTTTATAGTGAAAATCTCTCAAACAACAACAACAAAGCAAACAATGAAAAGGGGGTACTTTAAGACACTTAGTTCACATGTAAATTAAGCTGATGGCATGTTCTATGAAGTTTTATAAAGGAGGGGTAAATATCATTGTTCCTGAGGAATCTCTACTATATGTGACAGGCCCCTCCCTTAGAGGGGACAGTTTGGGCCCATGCAGCAGGAAGGCAGAGTCTGTAATTGGTGCTCTGGAGTCCCAGCCGCAGATCGGGCCAGCAGCCACAGCAGCCACAAATCTCTGAACACACAGGGGTGGTCCTTCTTTTCTTTTTTTTCTTTTTTTTGGAGAAGTTTTTGCTACACGTCCCACCGACAGACAGAGATAGACAGATAGACAGAAAGTGAGAAATTACCCCCCAGGTGTGTGGCCATGCCGCAATCCCTACTCCTCCATTCTCCTCTCGGGATCTTGGGCACGCACGCACACGCACCCGGCGTAAGTTAAGCCACCGGGTCCAGGACGCGAACCGCGGTCTACTACGTGGTAGTCCAGCGACATAGCCATTACGCTAACTGCTGGTCCCAAGTGTGGTCCTTCTTACAGCATTTTACCCATTCAGTCCCAGATTCAAATCTAAGACTGAGAAGAGGTTCCTTGCTGCCATTATCCTTATTTCTGACCCACCTCATCCCCAAAGCCAGACAGTGCCTGGGGCTGAGGACGAGCAAGAGGATCGACAGTCTTGCCTCACCCCAGCCTCATTCCACTTGCTCAAGGCACTGGTCCCTGTCTGGGTTCCTTGTCTTCTGAAATTCAGAACCTGGAAGTATTATGTGCTGTGGACTCACTGACCAGCGCCTCTTACACGTACTAAAAAATCATATTGCAAATTCAGTATATTTAAGGATTTAGGGCCCCCATACTACTCTATTCTAGTGCTCTGATTTTTCCTTTGCTTTATGAAGACACTTTTTCTGAAAGATGATACACATCCCCCTACCTTTTAAAAAGCTATTCCAGCTCTCCACTGCTTCCTCTAACACTTTGTAGCAATGACAAACAGTGTAAGGGTTTCCATAATCTCCTCTCCTCAGCTCACAAAGTACTCTTCGCACTTTGCAAGCCTATCTGCTTCCAAGATAGCTAAACTTATACTCAGTGAATGTACCTAAAAATGACATTCCCAGCAATGAAGTCAAACAAAAGAGTTTTGTTTATCCCCTACCACAGTCGTTACTTGAGTTTTCTCAAATAAATTTAAGCAACAGAGACATTTAATTAGAAAACTGAATTGTCCTTGTTTTACCAACAAGTCCATGCAAGTTACTAATTAGTTAACACATTATTTATATGTTCCAATGAAAAAAGTATACTTTAGAAAGTGTGGTTTGTTTTACACAATTGACACATTATTTACAAGACATTTTTCAATCTTATTTCAGCACTCAACTTCTAATTTGTTGCTTGTGTGCTTACTCGTCTAGTGACTACTATGATGAATAGTTTTTTAAGGTATGTAGCTGAGGGGTTGAAAGCTTGTTCTCTAGTATCAATCTGACCTAGTTCTAATCCAAGCTTGACCACTGACCAGCCATTGCCTTTGGGCAAGTTACCCAACATCTCTGAGCATGTAAAACAGAGATAAATATACCAAAGTCAGAGATTCATTATGAGGATTAAAATAAATAATGAAATGTTAACTAGTGTTTTTATAGTTCGATGTAATCTACCTATTTGATAAGTTGTTATTTCTATAGCTTAAGTAAAAATGCCCCTTCTAGATGCTTCCTCATATCACTTATTTTGAAATTTTTTTAAAAAAGTTCATTTATTTACTTCTTTCATGAGTGAGAGAGAGATGGAGAGAGAGAGAGAACATTCCAACAAGGCTCAATGCCATGATCCGCCCCAGCTTCAGCCAGCCCCAGATCATGACCGCACATGTGACTCAGTACTCAGGGAGGTCTCTGAATGGGAGTCTGGAACCTTCCCATGTAGGTCAGCCTCACAGACCATCACCTTTTACCACCACTTCACTGTCAGCCCCCATTTGGAATTTCAAAGTTGGAGATAGTTTATAGAGATCATATATCCTTATTTTCTTAAATATTTATCCATTTTTACCATCATTTGGGAGTTGAAGCCAAATACTAAGAACAGATTTCATTATAGCCACAGTTAATCTCCACATCTACCAAATGTGCTGGACTCTGCCTACTGCTAGTTCATAGGCTAACTATAAAAATAGTGTAATTATTTGCTCCCTCTGCATCATTTCTTTATTCCTGTCAGATTTCCTTTCTTGAATATAATTGACTCCACATACCACACATACAAAACCAAACTTATCACCAAACCATTCCAGTCACCACTACCAAAAACAAAGCAAAATGAAGCAAAACATAAGCCAATACTTCTGTTACGCAGGAAGAAGTTAAACTAAAACTTAAATATTGGGTAAAAGTTCATTTTCTACACACTTGGGATTTTTCTAAAGGAAATGCCACTCTAACCTTAGCTGTCAACACATCAACAAAACTGTTTCCAAACTCTAAGACAGTTTTCTTTGGTTCTCTGGAGAACACTTAGGAGCTAGACTTTTCTCCATGTCAGTTTCTTCATCCTCTGGCCCCATATTCAGGTCATTCTTCTCTAGACTGCACAGTCTGGTTGTTCTTCTTCAGCTATCTTTATCTCTCAACTCTCAACTCCCCAACCCAAACACACAGTCTAGAAGTCTTCCCCCAGCCACCACCAAAGTCCTCAGTCCTTGACTCATTGTCTAAAGCAGAGCTCAGGTTTTTCCTTATGACTTAAAACAATACAATTCCAAAATGTTGGAGGATGGTTTAAATGATTGACCTGATAAAACCAACAATAAAATTAACCAATAATAAAGTTCAATTTACACTCAATGTGCTCGAAGTGCTTAAGAGAAATATATTCTCTATTCTAACTGCTACCACAACCCACTGAGTCAAAACTGGGGCTCACAGTATTTATTAATCTTCCCAGGGTGAAGCAGCTAGTCAGCAACAAGTCAGGAGTTCGAAGCCAAAACTATCTGATTCCAGAGCCCATATGTGCTTTTTAGGTTTTGTATTTTTTATTTTTGAAGAATTATTTTATTTAACTTTATTTATTTATTTTAATTTGATCAGAGAGGGGCAGAGTGAGAGAGAGAAACTGTGAAAGCAAGCCACTAGGTCTGGGACTTGAACCATGGTTGACCATGTGGGAGTCCAGTGCCCTTAACTACCAAGCCCCCTGCCGACCCCCAGAGCCTGTGTTTTTAAAATTATGCATCACTACACTTGGTTCCTCAGACTTGTCAGAAATGCTAGGGTTTTATACAGGACAAACAAGGCAAGGCCAGTGACAACTCACAAATATCCAATTTTTAGGTACAAAACAAGGAATATGAGCATCACAAAACAGAGACCCCTTTACTTAATGCCTTTGGGTCCACTCAGACACTCGCTCCTACATTTCACTGTCCTCATACAATGTGACAGCCCTTCTGCAGTGCCTGATAAAGGCTTGGTTCCCTGTGAATATCTTCCCAACTGGACTGTGAGACTCTTGAGGGCAAGAGCCATATTCCTCCTTACTCCTACATCCACTCTGTAGGCATCCTGACATTTACTGGTGAATCTAAACTGAATCTGGGTTTGGGATTGTGACCACTCTTCTCAGATTTCTCTCTGATCCTGGCTTGCTCCTATTGCGTTCTTATATTTATATTCCTTCCCTCCTAGTTTGTATGTTTTTTGTTCTTGTTGCAGTTGTTGCTATCTTTTGGACTCAGATAAAAGCAATCCCCAAAAAAAGTAGTCCCTTTCCACTAAAAATGCAACTGAGTCGTGAAAGCAGATGCTAGGGCCAGCCTACAGTGTGCTGGTTAGGGCCATCAGATCCCACATGACTGCCTGGTAGTTCCAGTCACGTACTAGCAGCTTGGAAAACATGCTAGGCACATATGTATAGATGCCCAAAATCCTAAAAAAAAAATCAAGAAATGGAGAAGAGAGTGTGATGTGACCATGCCCTGTGGGGGAATACTTCCTCACTTTCTTTCTCTCCCCTTCTCTTTGTCTCCGTCTCTCTCTGGCAAGCACACATGACCTCTGGAAAAATTTAAAAAAAAAGAAAGAAAGAAAGAAAGAAAGAAAGAAAGAAAGAAAGAAAGAAAGAAAGCAAATACTTCCTCCAAAGAAACAAAGAAACAAAGAAAGAAAGAAACCAGATACTTCCAGCTTCATGACTATAACAGTCCCTCCTCCAAATCCAAAGTACATAGAGAATTAGAAAAAAAGAAGAAGAAAGTAAAACACTTTAAAATATGTGAAAGACTTCAATAATAAAATCTCCAAATACCAAAACCCAGAGCTGAGAAGTGAAATAAAGGTGTCAGCTTAAAGAGCAACCTCCCATTACAGTACCTCTGGGTGCTTTGGGTTGAGGACTTTAGGGCTATGCAAAGGCTCAATGAGAATCAGTACTAAGAACAATTAGGAGATTGGAAGATACGTCGAAGATCTTATATGAATATTTGCCATACTTGGGGTCCCCTATAATAAAATAGTATTAGTTAACTATTGTTCCATTTTATATTTTTTAGTATGAATAAAAAGAAGTAATCTGGAGATTCTATACACCCTGTGTGCACAGAAAGCAGTGAAAATCCATTACTTTCTGCTGTTATCACTGAGTTCTGCCTTAAGTAACAATGTTTGATGTTCTTCCTTATTTATAATCAAATCAGAGATTCTGGGATAACTGGTGTGGACAAGTACAGAATTTTCAGGACTGGCCATTTTGTTGGTAGTTATCATCACTCTGAAAGGCAGATAAATCCCACATCATGTGAAAAGACAAATAGGGGAAGAAGGCTAAGGTCAGAGGTGACTTAACACACGAAACAACACGCTTTTCTTTTTTGAGAGAGAGAGATCTTTGCTATAGGGTGCGTATGTTCATCAGAAAGAGAGACAGACAGAGAGAAATCACCCACCCAGGGTGGATGGCCATGCCACAATCCCTTCTCCTCCATTCTCCCCTTGGGATTTTGGGCATGCACGTACACATGCCTCACATGAGTTTTAAGCTGCTGGGTCTGGGACTCGAACTGCTGTTGATAATGTGGGAGTCCAGTGACATGACCATTATGCCACCTGCTGGTCCCAACAATATGCATATTTCTAACAAGTGGCCCTAGAAATAGTAGCAATAATAAATAGCTACTGCCCCTACTTTTGACTACATGAGCCCCAATCTGGGCATTTCATATGCATTATCTCTATAACAACACCCCTAAAATGTTGAGGTGAAGAAACTTGCCCAAATTGACTAACCACATTGCAAAACCAAGTATATATTCAATATACCAAACTATATTTTGTATTAAATTATTTAATAGGTTGACATAGAAAGAGTCAGACCTGGATCCACCTGGGGCAAAGAGTGAATAAATGGCCCAAATGCTTAAACGCTGACTTTTCCCTGTGAGTTTAAGTGGCCCCTGTGCCTGTAAGTCTTTTTTTCCCTCTTTTTAAATTTACGTACAGTTTTTGTTTTTCCAACTTCCTACATTTTTTGTCACTTTAGACAATGTTTTAATTTACTGATGAGCATTTTCAGAATGAATGAATCCCTCTTCTTCATTTCTATTTCTGAAGACTAGAAAACAAACAAGCGTGCTCTTTCTTCACTCCCATCTACCGTACGAGGGTATCAGATTCTGGCAGCGAGTGACCAAATAACCCATCAAAACCACTTAAAGGAGGAAAAGATCACAACCTGGCTCGTGTAATAGAGACGAGAGCCTGCACAGCTTGCTTCAAGGCTCAAATGCTGTCATCATAGCCAACCTCTCATCTTTATTCCTCAGTGCTGCGACCTTGGTGTGGTTCTAGTCAGCCGCCCAGTGGATGCAGGATGCTGCGGCAATTCTCCCTTCTCTCCTCACAGCTTTCCATCTGCCAAGAGGAGAGCAGATGGATGTCTCCCAGGAGCTCAGGAAAGAGCTGCAGTCCATCGACTTCCTTTGTCCTACAGGCTCATCCTTGAGGCAGTCCTGTGGCTGTAAAGAGTTGGCTGGTTAAGGAGTAGGGTCTATTTCCGCCCAAAGGACCAGTCCGCCCCACTCCACACCACACAGGCTAAGGGAGGGAAAGGGGTGGCTCCTCACAGGGAATCCGAGGCAGTACAGGCACAGAAAGAGCATTTATAGATACCAAAGTCAGGATCTAGGCGATAAGCCAAGAAAGACCCAACATGGAGGCGCCTCAATAATCTTTTCACAGCAATGATCAGAAGTACAATCACAATGGGTACCTGGGAAGAATTTCAGCATCTCTCCAGGTCACCCTCAGCAACCCCATAGCAACAGCACTATGATGAAAACCAGCAAATACTGCCTGAGGGTTATTCCAGAACCTGCCACAGGGAGGATGAGAATTTCTCCATTCACATGCATGAACCACGTGGCTCAGGAATGCGGCACAATCCCAGAGATAAGTTCTAAACCCAAAATGCAGAGCTATGCTGTTTTAAGCCAGTGGGAGGAGAGTGAATTCAGAAATTCTCACTGAAATATACATTGTGGCCTTAGTGGCCACATGGCATTCATGTTGCCCTCTCATTAACAAAGTAAAACAAACACACAAACAAAACTGCGATACTGCTAAAATACCCTCTAGGAAGGAAAAACGCATTGGGAAACTCAGGAGGCCAGGTTTAAGAAAAGGTTGATTAGTTCTAAGCCTAAAAGCAGAAAGTTGTAATTCTCTTCCGCAAAAGTCTGCTATTGCCATAAATGACAGAGAAGTGTCATTTTTCTTATAATGGAGAAACAGTCCCAGATAGTAAAGAATAGAGTTGTTGACCTTATTAAGCATTGACTGAACCAATTTTGAAAGATTTTTATAAAACACTTCTCAGTCCCCTTTGATATAAAAGAAGTTATAGTCTCGAGGAATAGACAAGCCTGTGACCCCAACAAGGGCTGTCAGTCACTTACTAAAGAAAGCAGCGGAAACATGTTTGGCTGCAGCTCCTCCTCCTGGAACGAGATGAGTCCTTCAGGGCCTACAGTTTAAAGGTGAGCAGGAAAAGCCCTATGGGCTTGTGGCAGGAGAGAGAGACACCAGCAACCATTGTGGATTATAAAACAGAAAAATATTCATAGATGAAAATGAAAAAAGTTTATGTAGTTTTTATTTTTCAAGAGCTTAGTAGAATATATATATTCTACATCCAGGGACTGGGGATGAAAGTCCAGGGGAAACCAATATCAATGACTGTGAAGCAGGCCTTTCCAAACCACCCTGTACCTAGGCCTTCACACAACTCTGAACAAGGATGAAATCTTCTAACTCAAATGACCTTGAGCTACCTAAA
>NW_006159559.1:8061213-8117541 GCF_000334495.1 Tupaia belangeri chinensis
ATTTATATTAGAGAGGTTTTTGCTATAGGGTGTGTGCACTTGCCTGGAGAGACAGAAAGCAAGAAATCAAACCCCCCCCCCAGAGGGGATGGCCACGCTGCAATCCTTTTTCTTCCATTCTCCTCTCTGGACTTTGAGCATACATGCACATGCACCCAGTGTGAGTTTTAAGCCACCAGGTCCAAGACTCAAACTGCAGTAGACTATGTGGGAATCCAGCAACGTAACCATTATGCCATCTGCTGATTCCAGTAGAAAATAATTTCAAGTTATCTTGCTAACCACCTTAGACAAACCAGGTGATTTCCCAAATCGCAGTTGCTTCATATAAATAAAATTAGATTCCAAATCTCTCTGCTGTGTAAGGTACCCTGCATCCTTTATAACTGAGAAATGGAGTTACAAGTCTATTTGTCGTTCACATTAATTAAATGATTTTGGTCAGATTTGGGAGACATTTTTAAGATGTTTATTTTTCTAGTAATCCTTGCGTATTTGATAATAAAAACTTGATTATTCAGTTCAATCTAATATTCAATTCTGTTTCTCAATTAAGGAGGAAATAAGGATGGAAAGGGAAGTATAAGTAACACCAAGAAAAGAAATGGATAAACATCTGACACTTGTTTTATAACCATAAACATATTGGTACTGTTAAGTTTATTAGATGATTCTCAAGAGAATCCAACAAAAACATTTGGAAATAAATCTGTATTCTAGAATAGCTTAAAAAAAAAACCCACAAGATATGAACGCTGCCTTGCACCATAAAACAAAGCATATCAACAAATCCTCATGGGTCTCATACCAGGGACAAGAGGAATTCAGTCTGTTCACCTGGCTATCTGAACATCGGGGACTTTCCTTACCATGAAGTGGTTTTTCTACCTTTGGCTTTGGGGTAATTTTGGGGCATAAAATGCAAAGGTCTCTAAAAACAATATGAGGAAAAAATGAAGTAAATTAAAGTTATGAATGTATCTTCTCTTCAGGAATTAGGGCAAATAATTCATTTAAATTATTAATTTTTTTTGCATGCACTTTCCAGAGAGAAACAGAAAAAGAGAGATAAAGAGAGAAAGCATCCCCTCTCCATGGGGCGTGGTCACACTATAATCCTTCCTTCTTCATCTCTTCCTCTTTTGGGGATTTTGGGCATCATGCACACATGCCCAGCGTGTTCCTCAGGTTACTGGATCCAGGACTCCAACTGCACAGTTGGCCATGTGGGATCCAACTCCCTTAACCACCATGCCACAGTCTGGCTCTTGAATTATTAAATTTTAACAAGACTTTTAATTGCCATGGTTGAGGAGGTCAGTCTGACTTAAAATCATTAGAGATTTTTAAAGAAATACAATGTTATTCCACAGAATGAAGATGAAAGAAAAGCAAATTATGTATCAGAGAAGGAATTAGCAATCTTGCCAAAGTGAGGGCTAAATCTTTATTCCCCAGATCCCGTACAATGGAAGGTGTCCGTGAAAAAGGAGAAGACAGGTCTCGGCTTCCCGCGTACTCACAGAGATGCTGCCATTTTGAGCAAGTGTGACTGCAGTGCTGCTTTGGGACAAATGCCTCGCAAGCCTCCAGCTCCAGCCTGTCCCATTCATCCAGGGACTGGGGATGCAAGTCCGGGGGAAACCAAGATCAATGACTGTGAAGCAGGCCTTTCCAAACCACCCTGTACCTAGGCCTTCACACAACTCTGAACAAGGATGAAATCTTCTAATTCAAATGACCTTGAGCTATCTAAAGAAAGAAATCATTAAAAAAAAAGAAAGAAAGAAAGAAAGGAATCATTGTTATTCCCTTACTGTTAGTTTTCAGAGCTCCAAACACACTCCAAAATTAGTTTTTGTCATCCTATTAGGTAGAAATAATATAATATACCTGGCATTACTTAAGGTAATTATGTGCTCAACAGATTTCTTTTAAATAAGTATTTATTTATTTAATTTTATTTGTTATTATCATTATTTTTAAATTTGAGCAGAGAGAGAGAGAAAAAGGGAAAGTGAGAAAGCAAGCCACTAGATCCAGGAGTCAGACAACAGTTGGGGAGCCCAGTGTCTTAACCAGCAGGCCACTGCCAGCCCCCAACAACAGATGTGTTTTAAATACTCATAGTTTACACTTTTAGTTAACAAATGAATAGACTCTGGAAGAATGATGTTTAGCATAATCAGTAAAAGTGCTGTGATCTAAATGCCTGACTTCCAAGAAGAAATTAATTTAAGTATTATCTACTGGGGACCAACAGATGGCATAGTGGTTACATTGCTGGACTCCCCAGTGGCCAACCATGGTTCAAGTCCCAGACCAAGCAGCTTGAAATTCATACTAGGTGCATAATCCCAGGAGGCAAATGGAGGACAAGGGATTACGACGTAGCTATTCCCCCTGGGAAGTGATTTCTAACTTTCCCTCTCACTGTCTCTGCCTCTGTCACTCTCTGGTGAACACACACCGTAAGGTAAAAACCTCTAAAAAAAAGAAAAAGTATTATCTACCAAAAATCAAACTTGATGATATATAAGAAATATTATTGCCACCCATTGATGAAACAGTAAAAAAAGTTTAATTATAATGTTCACTAATAGAAAATTTTTCTATTCAATTTTATTTTACAATTTATTATTTACATTTAATTGTTGTACATCTTTGTGGGGTATAAAATGGGTTTTCAAAGCATGCACGCAGTGTATGATAGTCAAATCAGGGATCAGGAAGCAAGAAACCATGTCCATCATTTTCAACAAAGAATACTACATTATGATGTATACTGTTAAGTTTTGCTCTACTAGCTTTTCTTTCTCTCTGTCTTTCTTTTTTTTTTTTAAGAGGTTTTTGCTATAGAGTGCGTGTGCTCGCCAGAAAGACAGAGACAGAGAGACAGAAAGCGAGAAATCACCACCCAGGGGGGATGGCCACACACGCTGGGGTGAGTTTAAGCCACCGGGTCTGGGACGCGAACCACTGTTGACTACATGGGAGTTCAGTGACATAGCCATTACGCTAACTGCTGATCCCTCTCTTTCTTTCTTTTTCATATATATATGAAAGAAAGTGTCTGGCAGCGTCTGACTTTTTTACTCAGTTGTGGTATGCCATTCCACAAACTAATTTTTTTAATTTAAAATTTTTGAAAAGTAAATTCAACTTTGAAGAGATATTCAACAAATGATAACCATCTCGAATCACAAATTCATAGGTCATAGTTAATACATACTTAATAACATATGGAATGAATAAATACTTAATAACATATGGAATGAATAAATGTACACAGATAAAGCTTACTACACTTTAAAAATAATAAATTGTCAAAATTAAATTATATATAATTCAAAAGTGGTTCAATGAAGCATTACTAGTTTTCATAAAATTTGTTTACTCTGGGGAAAAAATTGTGACTAAAATTTTTAGATAGAGGACTGGGTCCAAGTCATCATCTCCTGACAAGATTTTCAGGATAACTAAAGTGAACACTGAACACAGCATCCTGTCTGGCTCACAACCCACAGACTCGAAGCCAACAGTGTCTTAGGCCAGCACAAGCAGCACAATACACTTTTCCACAAAAAAAAAGCACCAAAATTTTCACATCTCTGCTTCTCAGAAATGAGTCTTGTATTTGTCTAATAGAAGCCCTCTTCAGCTTCATTACATTATAAATGGATCCCCAAAGGAAAACATTAAAAGTTGCTGAACTTTATTCACACACATTCATTTATTGAGGGGCTTAGATGTTAGACCCTGTCGGGGCACAAAGCTGAGAGTCAATTGATATATATCTGGAGCTCTCCATACCGAAGGCAGAGATACATAAAGATTAACCCCTACTATCCCCCTTCATCCTTTCTCCTCACTTAGTCCAGGGCCCTGCCTCACACTCAGTGTTTCCCAGGGCCCCATAGGTAGGCAGAGGAGGGGAATGGGTACCTTAGTAGGAAGAATGAAGGTGTTACTATGCAAGTTCCCTTTTTTCTTCTTTGCCCACTTGGGACTGGATGGTTCACCTTTATAAAGAGTGACTTTACCTGTAAAGGACAAGCTCATGGTTGCTGTCTGCTCAGACCATTCAAGAACAGGATGTGTTCAGGGAAAGCAGTTCAAGTCCTCCATAACCCGTGATCCCTAACCTGTCTCTTCAGCTTTAAGTCCTGCCAAGTTTCTGTTATTTCTTCTCTCTCCTCTATGAATATATTACAGTGTGCTTTCACTCAAGCTATCGCCTTCTTATCTATCCCCTACTCGTCTGAGTCTCATTCATCTTTTCAAGTACCATCTTCTTTTTTGGAGAGATTTTTGCTATAGGGCGCATGCACTCGCCAGAAAGACAGAAAGAGAGAGAAAGAGATAGAAAGCGAGAAATCACCCCCCAGGGGTGTTGGCCACACCACAATCCCTTCTCCTTCATTCCCTTCTCGGGATCTTGGGCACACACACACACGTGCACCCAGCGTGAGTTTAAGCCACCGGGTCTGGGACTTGAACCACGGTCGACTACATGGGAGTCCAGCAACACAGCCATTACGATGCCGACTTCTGGTCCCTTCAAGTACCATCTTAAATACTTTCTTCTCTATCAAGCCTCTGATTCTACCCACTCTACAATATTATACATTTTTCTTCTTTTGAATCTTTGTAACTAAGCTCATTTCAACCCCAAGGAATTTATTATGCTCCAATTTGTATTATAAAAATCGGGGGACTTCTTATTCTGCCACCTTCATTGAACTGTAAAATGTTTAAGAGCAAGTCTGCACTGGGTTTGTCTTTCTCTCACTGGACAAAATGGAGGTCAGGCTGTCCTGCATTTTTTAATTCATTTATTTAATTAGCACTTACTGAGCATATACTAGGTGCCAGACACTGGACTAGGGATCTAATAGTGTGCATAAATTTTCCCTATCACCAAGAAATGTATACTCTAGTGACTAAACAGCCAATGATTAATAAATATCTTTAAAAGTAATCCAAAGACCACCTCTTATACTCAGAAATCTCTTTCTTAACCCTATTCTTTCTCCTCATATATTTATTATTTTAAATGTATTTCCCTAAACAGTTACTAAAGGCTTCCTACCTGTGGAAAGACAGACTGGAAATGAAGACAAAGATTTAAGAAAAGAGATACATTGCTTTGAACGCTTCTACTGGTGTGGTTATGGAGTATGTTTTCTCAATTGGTGGTTCAGGAGAATGTTTAAATCTTAAGGTTTGACATTTATGAGCCCCTAAAGGCAAGGGAGGTATACTCCCCAGTGCCTTGTAAAATGGCAAGACTTTGCCTAAACAAATGATATTCTCTTCATAATGAAAGTAATAGTAATAATAAGTGAGTGTGCCTTTTGCTGGAGATTTTTTTACGGCAAATACTGACTAGTTAAAAATTATGAAACTGCTAATGTCTAGCAATGACCAGTCTGGTGTTAATGACGGAGAGATGAATAGGGCTCTGACAACGAAGTCATCTTCAAAAATGAATACACCAACCCTGCCACTTCTTAGCATGGCTTTTCTTCTGAGGCCAAATACCAATGATCAATGCTCATTAGGGATTTATCACCTCAGTTTTCCTGAATTATCTTATATAATCCCTTGACTTGGGTTATGAAGCGAAGACTCTGAAATCTATATCTTCAAACCTTACTTTCTCTGAGCTCCGGCTTCATATATCGAATTCATGCTGACAATTCTACCTGGATAGTCCATGGGCCTTATAACCTCCAATACAGTAATTGTTCCCTCCTCTTCTGTCATTCTGCTCCTCCTCAACTAGTCTCTATAATAGCAGAGTCCTTTGTGAAGTTCATTCCTTGGAATAGAATGTTCTCCCCACTTTCAGCTCCTGGAAACAGCCTCCCATTCTCCCAGTGTTAGCTAAAGCACTTTTCCTGGAGGAGTTGGTGAGTTGCAAGGTTGGCCTGGTGGAGGAGTTGATATTTGAGATGGGTCAGAAAGTAAGAGCAGAAGTCCCTTTCTAGGATGGCCACTCTGAGTTGGATAGCAGAGCTAAATGGCCCTTCTCTATTGTCAGGGGACCATGTCTGGAGTTCTGTGCTTTTATCACACCGTTTTGCAATTTTGTATTGACTGAGTAGATTGAGATTCCTTAGAGCAGTGGTTCTCAGCCCTGGCTGCACATTGGAATCACCTGGGAAAATTTAAAACTAGTAATGTCTCCCATCCTTACCCCTGAGTCTAATTTAATTGGCCTCAGGTACACCCTGGACACTAGGATTTTTTTTTAATCTCCCCAGATGATTCATGCACAGTTAAAACTGAGAACTTCTAGGTTCAAAGAGAGTAGTTTTATTGTAATTCTTTCTGTGTGTTACACATGTCAGGTGCTTAATAAGTACTTGATGAACAAATGAACAATTACAATATCTACCCAGACACCTGAGCAAGAACCCAGAGACCTAAACCCCATCCATCATTAATACCTGTCAACTCTGCCTCTACAAAACCTCTCCTCTGCCCTTTCACATATACGTACAATTACTTCTTATTTTAGTGCATCACTTTTTTCTTTCATTTCTTCTTGTCTTTGAATCTTGCAAGGTGTCCTCTAAAATGCTCCCTTTCTGCTTAATTAGGATTTATTTTGTTTATGCAATGAAATTTAAACTTTGTCATACAGACACCTTGATTTTCCTCTTTTTTCTGCCTGGCTGCTTCTACTCTTACTTTCTGACCCATCTCAAACATCAGTTGTTCCACCAGACCAACCCCTCAACCCACAAACTCTCCCAGGAAAAGTTACATGTCTCCCCTGTGCTCCATAGCACTCAGTGTATGTCTCCTTTATAGCTTCTTCAGTTTTGTGTTGAAGAACTTGTTTACATATATGTGTTCCCTACGTGTGCTCCTGGAGGGCAGAAACTGTGCCCGTTATGTTGCATTGCTATTCTGTGGCACAGGGCTAATTATTAGTTAAGGAACATATATTGGATGGGAGGATAGATTAATGAAAGGAAGAGAGCGAGAGAAAGGCAACAAATGATATTTATATTTAATGAGAGGAGCAACCCAAGAGAGTGAAAATGGAGATGGGAATATCTTGGGAAAAACAGAGACTCTACTCTGCAAGGAGTCTGCTCCCAGTTACAGGAAGTTCTAAAGAATGGTGTCAGTGGTTGGAACTCCTGGGTCAGGCATTACTAACTACTCACTCCACAGCTTTTGTCCATAGGCTCCTTGGAAGCCCAGTGCTTCCTATATAAAATGACCCTAACCTGAGTATGTCCACCATTAGATGTAACTGTGAACCATGTGATGATCTGGGAAAAAACTTTTGGCCTTCCTGTCCAAGATGTTGTCTACACATTTCAAATTAACTTGTCACTCTAAAGGAACAAGAATTTACAGCTCAGAATCTTTTATTCTCACTTCCAAATTGGCCATACATCCTGTGATTTGCTGCATTAACTTTGCACTGTGGGAAAGTTCTCTCCCCAAAGAACAACCACGATGACTATTCTTTAGGCACTAAGATAGTTATGATCAATCTGAACACTTGCAGATGCATGTTTTATTAGTGGGGGATGGGAGGATTTGATATAACTTTTCTCTCTGGACCAAGAAAGGGTGGATCAACTTGCCTATAGCATTGGCAACTGGTCTACACAACACGCCCCTCTCCATTGTTATACTTCCTGCCCATGTTAGTCAGTGGGCTAATTACGAAACCAGTGTCTGCGATGATTACATGTTAGGTGTGAACTATACAGTCAGTGATAATTACAGGTTATTGAGGTGGTCGTTTAAGTTTGATTGACAGAATGCATGCACCTCTGTGAAAAGCACAGTATTTCTTATCCTGGCACAACTCTGTACAAGAAAGTACTATATTTCTGAGAAAACACAGAAAGCGTGCAAAATAAAAATTCTTCCTTTCTGATGATAATAGAGAATCCTTTTACAAGGATCTACCTAGGACAAGTGATTTAGAGATGAGACTAGTGGGAGGTGGGAAACTTGGAAAACCAAGAGTGACCATGTGATTACTGTCAGGCAGTCCCTAGATGCCCCCAGAGCAGCTCTAACTGCTCCAGCCCTAGAAGGAAAGGCAAACACATTCTATTCTTGCAATATCCCAAAAATAATTTGAGAAATTAACTGCTACCCTTGACCATGATAAGAAGTATTAGAAGCCTACTTCTTTAAAATCATCAAGAATTAGTTGTTTAATACAACAGAATGACTGACTGCCTTTACATCATTAAATACTCATTAGGTACTTTTCAAACTTATAGCTATACACACAGATGCATACACAACCAAACTGCTCTGTTCCACCTTAGAAATGGCTTCCTATTCCCCAATAACCTTCCAAGTTGTAAGAAAAAATGATAATTATCACTGACAGGTGAGATTACTATCTACAGGGTTGGCTCTACAATGAATGCCAACAAGAGGGGGGAAAATGTCTGACTGGACTGTGGAATTCTCTGTTCAGTTACTGTCCAAGGACACAACTCGAGGGAATCTGGGTAGAAACTGATACTTATTTGGTAGTTTCTTCATCATCTTTGAAAAGTCAACTTGATTGCCACTAAATGGCTTTAGCATGACTTTGCGGGTTGCTAATTTTATTCTAAAACCAAAAAACAAGCCTCAGCACAAATCTTGCATAGATATTTCTGAAATAGCTCTATACACGCCGAAATTACTCCACAACTGTGTTAGAAGTTTGATACTGCTCTGTGCTCCAAGTTAGCATCACTTGAGTAAATGTTCTGATATTTACATGGAAGAGAACATTCTTGTTCATTTATGGTTAGCAGTTCTCATTACAGTTTGCCATTAATTCACAGAGAAGGAGCTGAGTAGATAAAAAAGGAAAAAAATGTATACCTTCTTCATAGATTATACCCCCAAAAAAGAAACCTATAAAACTATGAAGCATGCACCTACAAACCAGTAACTCTTAAAATAAGCTATGCTCTTGCCAAAAGGTGTATAAAAAGTAAGAATTATACATGACGGGACATGACTTGAGCCATAAAACATGGAACACCTTGGTAAGATTAAGAGGGAGGTCTAAGACCAAAGTCCAAGCCTTTCCACAACCCAGATCAGGCCCAGATCACAATAAGCAGCATTATTAACTTTCAAAATTTCCCCAAACTTTCAAAAGTTCTCCCCTGAATGAAAATGTCTTCCTAGTGTTATACTTTGTGGTCCAGCCTGAAACTCAGACACGAGAAACAGCTGCTCTCCACCCAGACACACATACATGTACTGTACCCATCCTCCAAATTCATAGCTGAGATTCAAAGTTCTAGAGCTCATCGTGATATGGGAACCTATCTGAAGGTATCCCATATGTCCTGGGAAATTGCTTATATTCAATTGCTAATACGAGAATACAGAAGAGAAGACTGTCCTCTGAAACACAGGACTCTATCTAAAGAGGGTACAAATCCACTGTTAGAACCACCTATGAGACTAGTCCATCCAGCATAAAAAAGATTCTCAAATCTTGTTAATTTCACATCAATTACACATGGAATAGTATTTTTAAAAAGGCATTTTGAGGGGCCAACAGATGGCATAGTGATTAAGGAGATAGACTCTCACATGGCCAACCATGGTTCAAGTCCTAGACCTGGTGGTGAAAATCACACTGGACACACGTGTGTGTATGCCCAAAATTTTGAAAGGAGAGTGGAGGAGTAGGAGTGTTTGGGATGGGAGAAGGGAGATTTCTCACTTTCCTTCTCTGTCTATCTTTCTCCAGTGAGTGCACATGCCCTATGGTAAAAAAGGAAAAGAAAGAAAGAAGGCGAGGGCTTTTTTTTTTTTTTTTTGGCGAGTTTTTTTTTGCTACAGGGTGTGTGCACTCGCCAGAGAGACAGAGAGGGACAGAGAGACAGAAAGTGAGAAATCACCCCCCAGGAGGGATGACCACGCCACAATCTCTTCTCTTCCATTCTCCTCTTGGGATCTTGGACACGCATGCATACACACCCGGCATGAGTTTAAGCCATCGGGTCCGGGACTCGAACCACAGTCGACTACATGGGAGTTCAGCAACATAGCCATTATGCTAATTGTTGGTCCTGAGAAAGAAGGCATTTTTAAGCCAAATACAAATTCTAAATTCCTAGAATTCCAAATTTATCTGCTAGAATGTATCTTTATAAACGCAGCCCTATAGCTTATAAAAGCCTTCTAAATCTCACTAATTGATGCAAATTCTCAATGCTGACAGTAGTAATAAGTAAATTCTTATAGTTACTAAAAGTGGAAAATTAGCTTCTCTTTCTTTTCCATTTTGTAAACCTTAGTTTCATGCAAAATACTTTATACGGAGACCAGCAGATGACATAATACTGAAGTTTGAGTCCTGGACCTGGTGGCTTAAAACTCACGCTAGGCCTTTGTGCATGCATGCTCAAAATCCCAAGAGGAGATTGGAAGAGAAGGGATTGCGCCTTGGCCATCCCCCTCCCCCCGGAAGGTGATTTCTCGCTTTCTGTCTCTGTCTCTCTGGCAAGCACATGTATCCTATAGCAAAAATCTCTCTAATAACAAATACATTACACTAATATTTCAGTTATTCTGACACTGTCACTTACTTTAAAATTTCTTTAAATTAACACATAATAATTGTACATTACTTGCAGGGCTATGGTGTGATTTTACAGTACAAGACTACAATACATAATGATTCCGTCAAGATAATACTCTCAGCCATTGGTCATTTTTGTATTGTGTATATTCCTCTCTTTCAGTTACTTTGAAATACACAGCAAATTGTTGTCATCTATATCCTCTCAGTGTATCAATTATTTTTCAGGCTAGGTTTTTTTAAAGTGGATTTAAAAGAAAAAGATGGGATTTTTAAATTATTATTATTATTATTATTAAATGCAATTCCTCATTCACTCCTTGGACATCCAGATAAAAACTGGTTTCATTTCTAAAGTGGCACACGCTTTTCCAATCATCTCATACCTTGTAGAAATGCCTACTCGGTACAAAGAAAATTACAGTGGTGGCAGAATTCCAGAAGGATGATTTGGGCGCAGTGCTTTTCTAAGTAGAAACCAATGTGATGAACACTGGGACTCTTCCAATACTCCCTTTCTCCGGAAGTCAATTTATTCTCCCTGGCTGGAAACCATTCACAAGTGCTGGATCTTTGACTTTCTCCTATGTCTTTTCAATGCAGCAGGACGTGAAAATACAAGCTGTAAATCCAGCCAGAAGGAAAACTGTTGCCCTGGATCTGTGGCTGCTTTCATATTCAAGGATTGACTTCAATTGACTAGGGGGCCATAGAAGTAATATATTCTCAAACCAGAAAAAGCTGCCCTGGGCAATTAGTCTTTTCTAAAAAGATTCTATGAGGTGCAAGAGAATTACCTTAAGAAATATATTTGAGAGTTTCTTGACCTCAAATTTTTTCAAGGTGTCAATTTGGGCTGATCCCCAATAATAGCAACCCATATGTTAGTGAGATATCAAGTTTTAATGTGTGTGGCATTTTTAAGAGCCTCCACTTCATCTTCCTTCAAACGTAGGCCAAAAGTAAACAGAGTTCAAATCCATTGTTGTGTTTCCCAATTATTAATCCTTATCATTATAATTATAAACCCCTCTCCTCTCCCCACCACCATCTCAAAATCCAGTCAGCAAAAGGCAGGCATGAATAGGAACCATCCAGCACTGTAGGACACTACTCAAGGGACTTCGTGCCTTAACTGCCCGAACTGTTCAGCTCCTCCGTTGTCCTCAAAATTTACTGTATGATCTGGTAGTGGTCTCTGGGTAGCCCCCCCCCCAAATGTCACTCTTCTAAGATAATGAAAAACAATCCCTTTAAATATACCGAGGTTCAAGCTTGGAAATCCACAGAACATTCTGTGCATTTATCTTAAGCAATTTAGGGCCTGCTCTGGTCCAGATCAGCAACAGAGGCAAACTGAAAATAATAAAGCCTAGAGGTTCTGCCCTGGGGAATCAGCCAATTCTGACGCAACATAAACTTCTGGGGAAATACAAGTGTAATACTTTGTTCAAAATAGGTTAGGCTTACAAGTTAGAAAATAGGCTGAGGTGGCAGAAATGCAATATTCTCATCTCCACTGTGACAATCAATACCATCTTTAAATAGCTAATTTTTTTTTACTTGTAATCAACAAATTAGATCCAAAACATTCTTTGAAAGTCACAATGAAATAAAGAAAAAAATTATTCCTAAAACGTTATTATCTGGGGCCAGCAAGTGGCATAGTGGTTAAGGTGTTGGATTCCCACATGGTTGATCATGGTTCAAGTCCCGGACCCAGCAGCTTAAAACTCATGCCAGGCATGTGTACATGCATGCCCCAAATCCTGAGGGAAGAATGAAGAAAAAGGGATTGTGATGTGACCATCTCCCCAGGGGTGATTTCTCACTTTCTGACTCTATATATCTCTGTCTCTCAGGTGAGCACATGTGCCCTATAGTAAAAGTATCTTAAGAAGAATTAAAAATCACTTTATTATCTTCTTATTTTATTTGTTAAATCAGCATTAAAAAGAATCCAGAATTTGCAAAACGTTAAGCAAGGTTCTATGGAGGGTATAAAAATGAATAAAAGTGAGGCCAGTAAGTGGCATGCTGGCTAAGGATGCTAGACTCGTTCCTGGGCCTTTCTCAAATTCCTACTCTGCAGAAACGGTAGGAGATAATAGGATTACTGTTCTTTCAAGGCAATTGTTTTCGTGGTCATTTCTTATGCAGACATACATAAACAATGATGCTTGCCACTCCAAGCCTGACCCATTAGGGGAAAAACAAACAAACAAATAAAACAAAACATATCAAAACAAAACTCCTACTTTCTTTTTTCCCAAATATAGGACAGATGTAGAGGACCCAGGATACCAAAACCTTGCAGGATGAAGGACCTATTAGATAAATAAACTGTGGCCTCAGTGACCATGCGAAGGAGCCACTCCCACAGCTCCACATCTCCCTTCATTCTACCATGACATAAGCAAGAAGTACATGTCTACTGTGTTAAACCACTACAACTTTAGAGTCATTTATTACAGCAGTTATCTTATCTAACTAATACATGTTTGGGAAATGGCTGACATATTTCTTCCTACAATAAAAATCACCGATATGTAATAAGATAGGCTGCTTTGACCACAACAGAGTATCATCTTAACCTCTGATATTTTATAAATATCAAATCATGATCATTAGATAGATTTCCTAATTTAATCTTAAGTGAGAGAATTCATCTAAACAAGGATTAGTTTCTTTGTTCGCTCACTTAAAGAAACAGTTATTTATTTGTTTTTATTTTTTATTTATTTGTGGGGGGGAGAAGTTTTTGTCATAGGGAGCGTGCGCTCGCCAGAAAGATAGAGAGAGACAGAGAGACAGAAAGTGAGAAATCATCCCCGGGGGAATGGCCACACTGCAATCCCTTCTTCTCCATTCTCCTCTTGGGATCTTGGGTACGCATGCACAGGCGCCCGGCATGAGTTTAAGCCACTGGGTCCGGGACTCGAACCATAGTCAACTACATGGAGTCCAGTGCCATCTGCTGGTCCTGCTACTAATTTTTTTTTTTTTTTTTTGGAGAGGTTTTTGCTATAGGGTGTGTGCGGTCCCCAGAAAAACAGAGAGAGACAGGGAGACAGAAAGCAAGAAATCACCCCCCAGTGGGGAATGGCCATGCTGCAATCCCTTCTCCTCCATTCTCTTCTCGTGATCATGGGCACGCATGCACACGTGCCCGTCATGAGTTTAAGCCACCAGGTACGGAACTCGAACCATGGTTGACTACATGGGAGTACAGTGACATAGCCATTACGCTAACTGCTGGTCCCGCTACTGATGTTTTTTAAGGTCACTTTATTCCCTACAAATTTACTGAATTTGCTTATTAGTCCTAACAGTTTTTCAGTGGAGTCTTTAGAGTTTTCTATGTATAAGATCATGCTATCTGCAAACAGAGACATTTACAATTTGGGTGCCTTTTATTCCTTTTCCTACCTAATTACTCTACTATGGCTTCCAATAAAATGTTGAATAGAAGTGCCAAAAGTGAGCACCCTTATCTGACCCCTTGTTTGAGAGAAAAAGTTTTCAGTTTTTCACTATTGTGTATGATGGTACCTGTGGGCCTATCTTAGCTGGTCTTTGTTATGTTGAGGTATATTCCTTCTATAACTTACTGAGAAAGGATGTTGAATTTTTTCAAATATTTTATCAGTATTTATTGAAATGGTTATATTATTTTATCCTTCATTTTCTTAATGTGTTGTATTGCATTTATTGATTTTCATATGACTTACTTTTTGAAGATGATCAGTGTCATGAGATGTCATGCATTTTCATCATTCCATCAAAGTAAACATCAAATTTATTTTGGTAATGTTGACAGAAACCACCAAACTCTACAGAAATAATAATGCATTTTATTCTAAACATGAGATTGCAAATTCAAGCAATAATATCATATCACTACATAGAATGGGAAAAATAAAATAAAAAGTAAACAGGCAATACTAAATGTTGGTGTAGAAACAGAGACACTTTCATTCATTCATTGCTGATGGGTATGCAAAATGGTACAGCCACTTTGAAAGAAAGTTTGACAATTCTTATAAAGTTCAACATAGTTTTGCCCTAAGACTCAACAATAGTTATATTAGGCATGTAATTGCTTTAGATAAAAAGTTACATCAACACAGAATGCTACACTCAAATGTTACAGCAGCTTTATTCACAATTTCCAAAACATGGAGCAGCCAACATGTCCTCCAATGGGTCACTGGATAAACAAACTGTGGAATGTACATACACTGGAACACTTTTCAATGGTAAAACTAAATGAGCTATCAAGCCATAAAGAAACATGGAGGAAACTTTAATGCATCTCACTAAATAAAAGAAGCCAATCTGAAAAGCCTATATACTATATGATTCCAACTATATGACATTTTATAAAAGGCTAAACTATACAGGCTGTGAAAAGATAAGTAGTTGCCAAGAGGGAGTGAAGACGATCGAATAGATGAAGTACAGGAGATTTTTAGGGCAGTGAAACTATTCTGCACAATGCTTTAGTGATGGGTTTATGATAGTATGCATTTGAGAAAAATCACAAAATACAACACAAAGAATAAAATTAACATATGAACTTTAGGTAATAATGTCAATATCCATCACTCATTAGTAGGAAGAAATGTACCACGAGGATGGAGAATGTTACAGGAGTGCAGGGGGAAAGGGCATAATGGGACCTCGGTATTATCCATTCGGTTTTTCTGCTCTAAAAATTAAAGTCTATTAATTAGAGGAGAAAAGCAAGTCAAATGGCCTGGATTTTAATTTAGCTGGTTGTTTCCTAATGAGATCCTTACCACTTGGTCTAACTCTTTGCTCTGAGAAGAGAACTTTTTATTCTGTACAAGACTTGTGGGATTGAGTATCAAAGGAACTGAAAGCTATTAACCGACATGTATCAGATTAGACTACATTGTCTACACGTTGATTCCATTTGAGCCATCTGCATGCTAAACACATAGATTAGGGACAAAAGACAGGGAAAGAGAGAAAAAGAGTTGGTACCTGCATTATTTAGGGTCTCCACGAACGTTTGCACAGAATCAGCAGCAGCACTGTCTGTGATCACAAGTTACTCTGCAGGACTGATCTGCTCTACAGAGCAGGGTGCCAGTAAGGTTGCCCACAGCAGGAAACACAATGGTGAGCCCTGGGCAGGAAACTACTAGTCATGGCGAAGTAGCAAAGGAAGGCACGAGTGTCTGCATGTTTCAGGAAAACTTCTCATAATATCGAAAAGAACCTCCCTCCCACTAGGTAAACTGGGACTCATTTGGTGGGCAAAGTAATCAACGAGGGCTTTTGCCAAAGTGACAGAAGGACTGCATTATCCCCTCCGTGAAAAGCCAAGTGAGTTGAGAAATACACCCGACATTCACACCCACCCATACGTGATAAGGGACAAAAAAGGGACTATTTTCCTTTTGTACAACTTATTTACCCTGTGATCTAGATTCCCTGAGAAGGCTTAAATCAGTTAGATTCACTGAAAAGTTTGAAGGTTGAATTATCTGCTAGTCCAGATATGTGTGTATGTGTGTGTATAAATGTTTATTCCAATTAAACATGTTAATGTATATTAGAATCAATTTATTCTCCCAATAGATAAAAATAAGCCTAAGGAAACAGGATTAAAGAAAATCACATCATAATTTCTCTTTGATTTTCATATGAAAATTCCTCTTCATCTCTTTTTCCTAACATTAAGAAAAATTTCCTCTTTCAAACTAAAAACTATAAAAGAGAGGCAAAGCATTAATGAGACAAAGAAATGGGGTATTATCTGTTGAAGATAACTTTACAGTATTATCAACTGGACTGGGGAGAAATATACACATGTTGGAATATTCACTTTGCAAGCTAAATAATGTGATTTAATGTATAAAAGAGCTTGAAATAAATAATAAAATAATAATAATAATTGAGAGTATTTAATGCTTCCCCAAAGCGCATTAGAGCTAATTTTATTTATATGTAATACTTCTCTCCATATTTAATTATTTTATTTGTGAACCAAGTCCATGTTTTGATTTTGTTTGAAATGTGTTCTAAGCTATAATCCTTCTATTAATTTTTGATGAACAACTGTCTTTACAATGAAAAAGAACACCATATCAGCTTTGCAGACAGCTATGTCAAAAAAGTCCACACTATATAGCTAATAGATTGCTGAAATACAGTTACATTTAAGTGCCGTTACTATCAAGCCTAGTGCCAGAATACTGGATTCAGATAATTTTAAGAATATGGCATAATGCTCACACTCCCATTTTACAAAGTTATTGGGTCATGGTGTGTTTTCTATGCAAGTGTGTCACGACTTTTCCAACAATTCAATACATTATAAAATTTCCATTAGTACTTATTCTTTTTGTTTGGGGATTTTTTTTTTTTAAGTTTGCTATCTTTCACTATCTTAACTAATTGACCTTTGCTGAACATCATTTATATCCTCAATGATTTAGGTAACCATCAAAGTCATCAACATGTAGAAAGTCAAGCAAGATTCCTATCTTCTAAAGAACATGAAGCCTCGGGACCAGCAGTTAGTGTAGTGGCTATGTCACTGGACACCCATGTAGTCAATCGCGGTTCACGTCCTGGACCCGGTGGCTTAAAACTCACGCCGGGCGCGTGTGCGTGCGTGCCCAAGATCCCGAGAGGAGAATGTAAGAGAAGGGATTATGGCATGGCCATCCCCCCTGGGGGGTGCTTTCTCACTTTCTGTCTCTGTCTGTCTGTCTGGCAAGGGCACACGCCCTATAGCAAATACCTCTCCAATAAATAAATAAATACATAAAAATAAAGAACATGAAGCCTGCATCTCAGATCCAGCACATGGTTAACCTCCTTACATTGCCCAACTGTAAAAATAAACAAAACCCTGAATACAAAAAACACATGGTGATGAATCTATGCCTTGTGGCAATCTCCGCAACACGATCTGGCATCTAAAGATACTCAGTGAGAAATAAGTGAAGACCTTCTCCAGGGAACCAGATGGTGGCACCATGGTAAAATGGGATGCTTTGTAAGGCTCACCCATATCGTAAGGTTTTAGATTCACATTCGGAGACTCTCCTGAATACACTGGGCCCACATGTTCCATCATCTGAGCTGTCTGAAGCTGGGAATGGATCCTGACATCAGGACCCTGTTGAGGGTTCTCTCTCTCTTTCTTGCTCATAGAAAAAAGTGAATGAATAAAAACTTTAAAAAAAAAAAATTTTTAAACTGTTATCCAGGCAGATCTTTTCTGCTGTGGGATTTCTGCACCAGCATGGAGTCATATACAGGTACAATGCAGTCTTTCCCCCAAGGGAGGAAAAGACACTAAAACCCCCATATTCACAAAACCTTTGACATGTCAATCACTGACAGTGAGCCCAGTATAGACTCTGCAGCTAAATGCAATTTCAAGAAAGATCAGTGTCTGTAGAACCTTGTCACTGATGTGTCATTGCGGGGAAAATGAGTGTAGCCTGTACACCCACATGTAAACAGTGCTAAGGCAACAGTGACCAGCTCGCCCTCTCCTCTTCAGGGTTTTGTTTGTTCAGCTCTTAAGTAACTTATGTGAAAATCGTGTTAGAGTTTATAGGGAGACTATTTTATCTTCTTATGAATAAAACATAGAAAAGTAACAGAATGTTAAGTGTGCGAGAAATTCCTACCATTTTTTGTGGAGGAAACTCTTACTGAGGCCAACCTATGGTATTAGATGGTTTATATTGTGTCTGTCCTTCCCATCCATACAGATTTTTTAAATACCTTATCAAAAATGACTTACGATTTGGGAAAGATCTTAGTCACTTATTCCCAAGACCCTCTACACTAAACTATACTTCGCTCATTCTACAACGTTGTCTTCTGCCTCTGCTGGTTGTTTCAGTAAAACTTCAGAGGCCAGAAAAGGATTTCAAGTCATGCTGTAAATTGGTGCTAGAGTTTTTTAATCCCTGCTTGTCCTGGCATTCCTACCACATGTGCCCTTTTCCCTAGCAGAGAAAACACACTGATATGTTTTCCTGAATAGGAGGAACTCCAGAAAAGTAAAATATTGAACTTAAAATCAGAAAGATTCTGAGCATGCACATCCAAACAAGTCACAGGGGGAAATGAATTCTGACAAACACCGGGCAGGAGGGGAAGTGAGGAGACAGGCGGCAGTGAGGAAGATGGCGTACCAGGGCCTCCGGCTGCAATACCTGCAGATCCCGCCAGTCAGACTAGCCTACACCACCGCCTGTGTCTTCACCACTGCCACTGTGCTCTTTTCCTAGTTCAGCAGTTGGAATTTATCAGGCCTATTCAGTTGTACTTCACATCTGAATTAATCTTTAAACATTCTCAAATATGGAGGTTAATCACCAAGTTCTTATTTTTTGGGTCAGTTGGATTCAATTTCTTATTTAATATGATTTTTCTTAACCGTTACTGTTAAATGCTAGAAGAAGGCTCTTTCCATGGTCAAACTGCAGTCTTTGTATTTATGTTCCTTTTTGGTAGATTCTTAGTGACTCTTTTTGGTTTCTTCCAGAGCTTCATTTCTTGGATGAGGCCTTTACAATAATGCTCATCTAACTGTGGGGCCCAAGGAACTCATATGTCTTCATGGACTTCTTCCATGGACTTCAACTTCCAGGCCCCCTTTCTGTTTGGGCATTCATGGCATTATCCTTGTTGTTGGGTAACTCAATCATTGTGGACCTCTTGGGTATTGCAGTTAGACACACTTTTTTTTTTTTGGGGGGGGGGCATATAGTCCCCAGTCAGCCTGGTGGAATAAGAATTATGAAAACATCATCTATTTTGAAGGCTATTTTTGATATTCCAGATGAAGATCCAAATTATAATCTGCTGCCTGAAGAACGGCCAGGAGGCTTTGCCTGGGGTGAGGGCCAGTGCCTAAGAGGTTAATGCAGCAGTGCCAATATGAGACCTGGTTGGGAAGGACTCAGTGATATATCCACCAGGATCCCTTTATCCTTTGTTGCAAAAGTGTGGACACTTTTGACAGCATAATAGATTTTTAACTCCAAAGCACTTTATGAAATGGTACACTGACTAATCCAGAAGACATTTCCAGCAGTTTACCAGTGGTTTCTCACGAACTGTTACTGAAAGTGTATTCTCTTGGAGTCAAAAACTGGAGTAATAAATACCCTGCCACCTCTAGCAAGCACCTGAGTACTTGAATTCTGTGGTATAAAGTAGGATTTTTCTTCCTCTTTGATAGACAAGGCCATGGTGTAAATGGAAGTTTCAGAGAGGACAAAATAAAACTGAATTCCATCTTTCTCTCACTGTTAAAAAACAAAAAAAGAATGCTGACAAACTCCTGCATAACTGGTTGTTTTTTAAACAAATGACTTATTAATGTGTTGAATTGCTTAATGGATGCCAAACTCTTAATTGTTCAGAACGGTTAGGATGTGTAAACATGCTCCTGATGAGAGGAGGTAAGAAGCTCTGCTGCTCTCCACAGCAAGGTCAGGACATCGGGAGGCTGGCATTCCTACCACATGTGCCCTCAAACCCACTGGGGCTCCCCCGTCATCGCTCTGACTAGCTCAGTCACCACCTCTCCACACCATGCTTCTGCAGAAGAGCTGGAATACCAGAGGACAGAAGAGACAGAAGATAGATTTAATAAAATTGGTAGGGGAAAGGGGACAAACTACATATGAAAATTTGGTCTTGTTTCTAATGGTCATATTTTACTTCATTGTTTTAAGTTCCCCTGACCGTTTCGAGTTAAAATTAACAGAGATCTCCTACTGCATTCTACATGATCTTTGTACAGAGTAGGGAAAATATAAATACACTGTGCAATAGAATGCCCCTGACACTCCTGTGGAATGTTACAATCTTCATTACCACGAGTATTTAGAGTTGGCCATGCCATCATCAAAGCCTCTCAAGGGCACCAAATAATCAGGTATCTTCCTTGGACACCGTGCTTAGCAGATTCTGCCCTACTTTGAGAATCACACAATTGGATGGACCAGGAGAAAAAATATCACAAGAGTTTTGCTTTACTTTTCTAATTAACTTATTCCTTTTTTAAATAAATGAATATGAAACTATTTATTGACCACTGTTCACCAGTATTTACAATAAAGTAAACACCTTACAGTTGGGTAACATTCTGATTACAAGAGTTATTGGTTTTCCTTGCTTCTGCTGAACTTGTAATCCAAACCCTGAAAAGATTGAGGCCTACACATAAGGAATGAATTGGGGTTAAGAAAAGAAACATGCACAATAGTTTAGATCACAAATTTGTTCACTCATTTATGCCAGCAAGTCCCAAACTGCTAACATCTTTAACCACCTGATTAGGTTTCCATGAGCCAAATCTTAGACATTTCATGAATAATGACCTTTTAGTCAATAGAGCATAAGGATTTCAGCTTTCTGTAAAGGAAAAGTTCACTAGAGGATTAAAATGCCCACTTAACTAAGTCTTTCTTAGCTAAACACTGGGATTTGTCTGTTTTTGTCATCTGGGAGGGGAGCTTGCTGGTAATAGGATAATTTCTCCTTTCAGGAATTCTGCAAATAAACTATTGAATTTATATGACTCTAGATAGATAAAAACTCTAATATGGTTGCTTTTAAGTTATCCAATTTAGATGGCCCAATTACAAAATCATTATTTAATTTGAAAGATTATGGCTTCCAGAAAACATTCAATTTAATTTGGAGCAACTTCTTTCTTTCTTTCTTTTTTTTTTTTTTTTTTTTTGGAGAGGTTTTTGCTATAGGGCATGTGCACTCGCCAGAAACACAGAAATAGAGAGTTAGAAAGCAAGAAATCACCCCCCAGGGGGAATGGCCATGCTGTAATCCCCTCTCCTCCATTCTCCTCTCAGGATCTTGAGCACACACGCACACACAACCGGCGTGAGTTTAAGCCACCAGGTCCAGGACTCAAACCATGGTCAGCTACATGGGAGTCCAGTGACATAGCCATTACGCCCACTGCTGGTCCCTGGAGCAACTTATTGCTTATTCTGAGATTGCTCAGAATAACGGTATCTCAGAAACATAAGCTTATACACAGTTTTTGTTTTGGTGAAGGTTTCAAAAACAGAAAGCCATTTCCATATTATCTTATGTATACACATACACAAAGATAAAAAACAAGAAACCCAGACTGGTACTGAGGCATGCGAGTTAGACACAAGTTCATGACAATGAAACATTTCTCCAACATTCAGAAAACCTGTTTTCAAATGCAGAGGATAAAATACCATGGTATGAAATGTTCTTTTCCGATGAAGAAGCAACTACAGAAAGCTTTTATTTGTTCAAAGTAACCAGCACTGGGAACCAGCAGTTAGCGTAATGGCTATGTCGCTGGACTCCCACGTAGTCGACCGCGGTTCGTGTCCCGGACCCGGTGGCTTAAAACTCACGCCGGGCGCGTGTGCGTGCGTGCCCAAGATCCCGAGAGGAGAATGGAGGAGAAGGGATTGCGGCGTGACCATCCCCCCTGGGGGGTGATTTCTCGCTTTCTGTCTCTATGTCTCTCTCTGTCTGTCTGGCGAGCGCACGCGCCCTACAGTGAAAATCTCTCCAAAAAAAAAAAAAGTAACCAGTGCTATTAGGATGCAACCCCTCCCCAACTCCCCCAATACTATTTCAAAACAAACATATCAAACTTGATTTTTCCTTTAGACTGTAGTTATTTCTCCACACTAGTAAATTAAAATCCAAGACCCAGATTACAGTGCAAACAATTATTGAGCTTCATCCTCTGAACAAGAATGTCAAGTCAGGGGCCAGCAGGTGGCATGGTGATTAAGGCATCAGACAGTCCCACATGGCTGACTACAGTTCAAGTTTCAGACCTGGTGGCTTACTTTCTCACTTTTCCTCTCTCTCTCTCTCTGTGTTTCTCTCTCTGGTTAAATTAAAATAAATGAAAGAATAAATAAAATAAATTTTTTATTTATTATTTATTTATTTATTTATTTATTTTGGTGGAGGGGATTTTTGCTACAGGGCGTGTGCTCACCAGAAAGACAGAGAGAGACAGAGAGCGAGAAATCACCCTTCAGGGGGATGGCCACATCACAATCCCTTCTCCTCCATTCTTCTCTCGGGATCCTGGGCATGCACACACACATGCCCGGCATGAGTTTAAGCCACTGGGTCCGGGACTCCAACCGCGGTCGACTACATGGGAGTTCAGCAACATAGAATTCCAAGTCAGTCTCTCTTCATAAAAAGCAATTACAATTTGAGGACACTTCATATTTGCTTCCATTGCCAGTACCGAGTCTGACTCATCTCAATCTTCCCATCTCATGAGAAGCATCCACTCTCCCTGCTGTCTGTGGCACCAATTATCCATTCAGGATCAAGACCTCTGGCAAGGCCTCTTGGTTTATCAGCAATATCTCTCTTCTTTGATTTGCTATCATCAGATTCACTGTCAGATAAAGATTTTCTCTTTGTACCATCTTTCTCTTTACCAGCTTTTTGAGAATTAAAAAATGCTTCAATTAAGTCTAGATGATCTAAATTTTCTTCTGGTTCCCAAGTATTGTCAGCATCTGTAAATCCCTCCCACTTCAGGAAATATTCCACCTTCCCATTCACTACACGTCGGTCCAGTACTTTTTCCACCACAAATTCTTCAGGCTCTGCCCCTTCAACATTTTTTTCTCTTTCCATTCTGTTTCTTACCCATTTTTTGAAATGTAGTTTTATCAGAGGCCATTTTCAATTGCAGATTTGAAGAGTTCACAGCTCCTAGGTCACGGTCTGCAGCGTCTCCCCTAATTAGCTTATTCTTTTAAAATTTTTTCCATTATCCATGATAGAGTGCATGCCCTCACACATGAGACAGAGAAAAAGAGATGAGCTCTCCCCATGATCCTCGTCCTCCAGGCCTCTAGTCCCTCAGATCCGAGCACTCATCCATGTTCCTGGCGTGTCTCAGGCTGACCGAAGAGCAGTTGCTTTGTGGGATCTGACTTCGCTTAAACAGCTCTCTACTGCTGTGCTCCAGAGATAGCTTAGCTTTCTTTTAAAGATGGAAGAAAAAAATAAAAATATGTTAATACGATCTTTGATGACAATACTCTTCTCTTCTTTCACATAGGCTCCCAAGGAAAGCCTTCTTAGATACTCATAGTAATGCTTTATTTTAGCCAGATTTTACCTGCCAAAAACATGAGACAGGAGGAGAGTGCTCTGTGATTCATTCTGTTTCCCACACCCCAGAGAGACAACCCTGAAAAAGATGTTACATTTACACACGATTCTGGTCATCTAGGAGTCACTTACTGATGATTTTAAACTACATTCCTTCTAACTATGGCTTGATTAGATGGGGAACCAGCAGTTGGCGTAATGGCTTGAATAGAAAAAAGAGACTTCACTGAAGTCTGATTGATTTCTTAATGATTCATATCAACTCTCATCCATGTCTTAGCAGGTCTCCTGTTTTAACAAAAGATTTCCAAGTGAGTGGGTTGTCAATGTTTAGTCTAAGTTAGGAAAAAACTAGAAGACCCTTATCCCTTTTATTGGTATTTTTTCCAGAAAGTTCAAAAACCTTAATTGATTATTACATTTAAGGTTCAAGGTGAGAAATTATATGCTCTTAAGCATAAACTAATATTCGAAAGCACAAAAGATTGACATTGGTATAAAATGTTTAATTTTCTTGATCTATAGGTACTTGACGGATGTACATTTTCTTCTGGATAAATACAATAATGTAAAAATAATTCTTGGTAAGCATAAATGTCTTTGTCTATTTCATTAATAAATAAATGAGACTTTAATTCTATGAGACACAAAAATAAAGGATAGCAGGAGACAGCTTTAAGGGTCACAGCATTTTCTCCAGGTAAAGCAATACTATTTCAAAAGGGAGTACAAAGAGTAAATGACGATGTTGGTGCACACACAGAATTCATTTTCATATTAAGCTAACCAACAAAATTACATCTCTTTTAAAATGCGAGATGTAACCGAAAGTCTAAATTTGACATAAATGCAGTTAAATGTGACATAAATGCACATTTCGTTGTCTATAAAACCATTCTATTTTCTCTCAATATGTTATCCATGCCAAATAAGCTTGGCAAAACAATTTTGAGAAGTCCCTCATGCTTAAAGATTTTTGTCACTTTTCATGATTGCTAGCTGAATTCTGAGTAATTCTACTGAATTAAGAAAACCCTGAAAAGAACCTGCATCCTTTTAGCTCCAAAGTCTACAGTCCAGCCTGGAGGCTGCCTGGCAATCTCACTGTGTGAATTACCGAGAGTTTATAGCCATCTTGTCATAGAGCCTAGCCCTGAGTCCTCCCACACCAGTCATGCCCACTAGGGGTGATTTTACACAGACCAAGATCCCAGATAACGAAGCTCTGTTGTTTCTAGGCCACCCTTGTCTCCAAGGAGCTTCTGTGGACTTTGATACATGAACACTGGGCCTCTACCCTGTTCTACTCTCCCTGGATCTGTGGCTGTCCGAGTAGAGCTTGCAGGTGGCTTTTTCCAGCTGAACCATAGTCACACAGGAGCTGTCCTTTCCATTTACATGCAGTAATCATCAAAGGCTTTTCTGCTTACTTCATAAAAAGACAAATTGTGTGAGAAAACAATAATAATAACAACTGATATTAATGCAGCACTTATGATACACTCTAAACTCTTAACCTACCTTAACATTTCACTCCATGAAAGCTCTGTGAGGTAGATACTAATATCACCCCTATTTTACAGATGAGAAAATTGAGTCACAGAGAGTTATAACTGGGATTCCAACCCTGTAAGAATTAAGCAGAAAACAAAAGTGAATACAGCGAGTCCAAGTTCCCAAGACAATAGGGAGTGGTGGGTGGAGATGGAAGAGCGATGTCTGGGCTAAAAGGCCAGACATTACTGGATCTCATCAAGGCCTGCTGTCAAGTAAGAGACTTAACAAGATGGTGGCATGCAAATGACAACTCATGCAATACAAATTACTAAATATTGTATCATGTTGTTCAGGGGGACCAGCAGTTGGCATAATGGCTATGTCACTGGACTCCCACATAGTCGACCACAGTTCGAGTCCCAGACTGGGTGGCTTAAACTCACGCCGGGCACGTGTGCGTGCGTGCCCAAGATCCCGAGAGGAGAATGGAGGAGAAGGGATTGCGGTGTGGCCATCTCCCCGGCAGATGATTTCTCACTTTCTGTCTTCCTGTCTCTCTCTGTCTTTTGGGCAAGCACACATGCCCTGTAGCCCTTTTTATTGAAGCACTGCTAAGAAGTATTAAGATGTTCTCAGCTGGAGGTGAACTTTTTGGTCTGCCCTTTTATAAACCCTTCAGACTTTAAATTGAGTAATACTGTGAAGTTGGAGGGTTGTTCTCAGGAGCAGTTAAGCAATGCATGTAGAAGCTCTGCTCTAAACTGCTTTCTCATCAGAAATACAACTCCAAAAATGGATGTCTGGTCCGTGTTAGTAATCACCAAACTCTGTGTCAGGTGGGGAACCTTTGACAATCCCTCTGAATTTAGAGCTACTGGAAAACTGGCAATCAGGACAAAGTGTCACAGAAGCATTTTCCCCGACTTAACTTTAGGAAATTACACGTACACATCACCTATGTCATAGCAAAGCTACTTTACAGTTGCAACGCTGAAGACGTGAACATGGAAGATTCTGTAGCCTGTGGTCAACATGTTTCTCAAATTTAAAGCTACACAAGCATTTGAAAGGAACACATTTTAGACTGCTCCTGATCAATTCTTAATGGCTGTGTGCCCTGATCACGAACTCCAATGCATTTTGCTTTTCTTCACAGTGGAACCCTTACCACCCTGTGGAATCTGTCCTTTGGCTTGTGAACTTTCACAATTACTCACTATTTTGTCATCATACTGTACAGTCAGCAGCCAACACACTTGGGGCCTTGATAATTATTTACTGGATGGACTTTCCTACTATCTTTGAATATTAACAAACCATTCATTCTCGATCTGTCACTAGGTCTTTAAGTAGAATATTATAATCATGGAGTTTAGGGGATCTGCAGTTGGCATTATGGCTATGTTGCTGGACTCCCATATAGTCAATGGCGGTTCAAGTCCCAGACCCAGTGGCATATATTCACACCGGGTGTGTGTGCGTGTGTGCCCAAGATCCCGAGAGGAGAATGGAGGAGAAGGGATTGCAGCATGGCCCCCACCGGGGTGGGAGGGGGGTGATTTCTCGCTTTCTGTCTCTCTGTCTCTGTCTTTTTGGCAAGCACATGTGCTCTATAACAACAACAAAAAAAAAAAAACTGAAAAAAATCGTAAAGCTTAGGTTTAACTTGTGCTAAGATATATTGATGCTAACAAGAGGTGTCTAAAACTCAAATGAGATCACTTTAATGAAGAAGAGTGTGTGTTTAATGAACATGCCAAGTTCTATAAGCAGCTAATCATTTTACTGCCCACTAAGAGTCAATTGTCCATAATCCCATACGAAAGATGTAAAAAAGACTGCAAAGAGTCAATCAATTTTAAAACTCCTTTTGGAAATCATACTTGCACTTTAAATCTTATGTTTAGAATTTTTTTTAATTTTATTTATAATTATTATTATTTTTTAATTTGGCCAGAGAGAGAAAGAGAGGGGAAAGTGAGAAAGCAAGCCATCATGTCTAGCACCAAACCATGGTTAGCTGGGTAGAAACCAGTGCCTTAGCCACCATGCCACCTGCCAGCGCCAAGCATTCTTTATTCTTCTAGCAAGCCTTTGTCTTGGTAAATATTACAAAAAATATGTCAGAATCACTGTGTCTTAAATGCCACAATGTCTAATCTAGAAAAGTCTAAGTAGATAACATTTTATTACATGAAGAAACACAGTGGGATAAAATATAGTTTTCATGGTTAAAAAAATTAGTCAGAAAAAGGAAATAAAAGGGAAAAAGTAACAGATGTGGCCTAAAGACTTTTCTCTCCTACATCTTCAGCAATTTTTGGATTCTGCTAAATTTCAACCTAGATTTGGAGATTTTGTTAAAGAATACCTTTTTACCCTTAAATTTGGACATTAAAAAAAAGGGTAGGCCCCATAGCCTAGTCATTTAGGTGAATCAGATGCCGTATGACAAACTTGTGGTTTGAATCCCAGCCCCTGAGCTTTGGAGAACATGCCAGGCACCTATGCAGCATGCTCAAAATCCTGACAGGATGGGAACCAGCAGTTAGCATAGTGGCTATGTCGCTGGACTCCCACGTAGTCGACCGCAGTTTGCATCCCGGACCCAGTGGCTTAAAACTCACGCCGGGCGCATGTGCGTGCGTGCCCAAGATCCCGAGAGGAGAATGGAGGAGAAGGGATTGCGGCGTGACCATCCCCCCTGGGGATGATTTCTTGCTTTCTGTCTCTATGTCTCTCTCTGTCTGGTGAGTGAAAAAAACCTCTAAAAAAAAATCCTGACAGGATGAAGAAATGAAGGTATTGAAGCATTGACACACCCCACTGGGGATACTTTCTCCCTTTCCATCTCTCTATCTCATTATCTCTCTCTAGCAAATACATGCACCCTGTGGCAATTAAAAATAAATAAACAAGTAAATAAATTAGTAGGCCTCCTCATATTGTTGGTCTTTGATTAAGTATTTGTCATGCTGAACTTCTGAGAATAAACAGAATCAGAACGTAGTGAGACATTAACTCTTTTGCTTATTCATTTTTTGTTTTTAGAAATCAAAACATGCATTAGCTCCAGATTCCATTCAACACATTCAACACAAAATCCATCAAGGAAACACCAATGGTCACTGTACTTGTTCCTTATTTTTGTGCATCTAGTTTTAAGATCCTTTGGAGGGCTGAGACATGATTACTCTTCACATAAGTTGACTAAATTAATAAACCAGCTGTTGTCTTTCGAGCATGTCAGAGATTTCAGTGGGGTGGAAGAGCTGCATTTGGTTACAGCTAATAAATTTTCAAGCTCACGTATCATCAGGTTTCAGTTAAAATTAAATATCAAATTCACCACTGTTGGACTACATACACTTGTGCATCACCTTTTGAACTGCCTGTATAAGTCTATCCCAGCTGCTTCTTTATCTCTAGTTCTTGTTCTTTGCAGCATTACTATTCTGGTAGTATGTGAAAAGCATACAAGACCTGTGCTCCACCAGCTTCCACATGATGTGTGCATGCAGCAGACAACAACATGGATGGCCAAGACAGCTCCTAAAACGCTGAAATGAGCACTGCTGCCTTTTTAGCAAAGGTTTCCCAGGCATTCCCCAATGTGCAGGTTCTCCCCACCTGATTGCTTACATCCCAGCACCACCCTAAAAACACGACCTCAGGTTTATGCAGACAATCTGCTCAGAAGTAGTTTCACTCAAATATTAACACCCACTACCTTTTCCTCAAAACAGCCTTTTGGCACAAAAACAGCTGAAAAATATTTAAACTCAGTGCTTAAGTGGCTTAGAGGATTACTAGTGGGATAAAGAGGATTTTTTGCTCTGGGTGTCTGACTCAGTGACAAATTTGGTTGATAGTGAGCGGAAATCCTGGTTGATGGTGAGTGTGAAAGTCATTATTACTTCCTTACAGGTCTTCTCTGGTCTGATGATTCCCCACAGCTTCTGGCTCCTTCCCTGGGTCCCTTTACAAGAAGTCTCACAACTACAACATGATAAAAATGTCTCTAAGGGACATTTGAATGTTGGTCACAAATTCCAAATGGATTTTGTTCCACTTTCTTGCAAGTCTCTACAGTTTTCATAGGTTCCTCAACTCTCGGGCCCAGCCAGGTTTAAATGCTTGAAATCCCAAGGTTCCTACCCAAGGAATGGTTTCTCCATTTATTTTGTGGCCTGGACACATAAAGGCCACTAAAGGCCACTCACAGTTAAAGACATATATTTAGTGGTTGAAAGCCTGGACTCTGAAGTCAAGCTCTTTGGGTTCACACCCTGGTTTTGCTGCTTCGTAACCGTGAGTCCTTGGACAAGCTGCTTAATCCTCTTGTTGATGGACCATGGCAAACACTCTTCTGACAGCCTGTGTTCCAAGGAACAACAACATTTGTTGAAGAAAAAGGGTTTTAGGTAAAGAAACAGCAGGCTGGGACCAGCAGTTAACATAATGGCTATGTCGCTGGACTCCCATGTAAGTCGAACGCGGTTCGTGTCCTGGACCCGGTGGCTTAAACTCATGCCAGGCGCATGTGCGTGCATGCCCAAGATCCCAAGAGGAGAATGGAGGAGAAGGGATTGCGGTGTGGCCATCCCCCCTGGGGGTGTGATTTCTTTCTGTCTATCTTTTGGTTACTCTCTGTCTGTCTGGCGAGCGCACGCGCCCTATAGCAAAAACCTCTCCAAAAAAAAAGAAACAGCAGGCATTCCTTGCCTCGTTCATTATGCCACAGAAAATGGTTAAGGATAAACAGGGATGAAGCACTGTGAAATAACCCATATTTGACTTTTGTATCTTCCCATCTCTCTGTTCTGCCATGGTTCAAAACTTCCATTTTCCTTTTTCTCCCTTTAAATCTTTAGGGAAAAAAAAAAAAAAAAACCTTTAAAACCTGGTTTGTCATTTGTAATTTGTTATGGATACAGGCTTAACTTTTTCAGGATGTATTTGCTTCATAAATGAGTAGATCATTGACCAAATAAGTGCTTTTGTTGGTAAGTTCAAAGAGAGGTTATATTAGCCAGAATCCTAACGGAGAACAGACACTGTGTTTGAATCAAGGTAATTCAAGGACAGATCATTTATAAAGAAACTGATTACAAAGTCATGAGTGGATAAAAGGGAACCACAAGGGATAGTGCTCGGACCTGTGCCATCATTCCTCAGGCCAAAGGGACAAAGGGAGGTAGAGGAAATCAGAACCCAGAAGTCAAGTTGAATGCACTGGGTTTCTTAAGAGGAGAAACTACCATATGTCAGGAAGAACACCCATTCCAAGACAATCTGATGCAGGGTCAGGAAGTAAGACCCTTGTCCTCACTCTCTCTTTTTCTTCATCTCCTGCTGAGGATCTCCATTGACTGAGCCTCCAAAGGGAACCAGAGACTCTAGAACAGTTACAGTCCATGCAAGTGGCTTCAGGCAGACTGCAGTCTGAACAAGGGGGGAAGCGGGGAGAAGGGAGAATGATCTATATCCAACAGAAGGGCTAGGAGACATTTTTGATCAAGAGCATGTACTTCATTGTTCTTGTCATCTCTGTTCTTCTCATAACCTCCAATAGGTTCAAGAGTCACCAACTTGGCACAGAATTTTTGAAGTTTTTGAGTTGACAAAATAGTAAAAACTCTATGCATCCTTTCCCCCACCTCCCATATACCTTCCTCAAAATTTAAACAAGAATCTGGTTTTGACCATCAGGCAGACAAAGTGACTGGGAAAACAATACTTCTTTGGCACACACATGTAGCTTAAAACCGGCATCTCTCTTGGAAAGGCATTTCTTGAGCAGTCATATATCTCGAGCCTTTGGGTGGAAGCAAGGAAACAAGCAGAACATAAATTTAACAGAGAAAATGAACCCAAGAGTCTGATTCAAATCTCAGGAAAAGGGTGCTTTGTATGGAATCGGAGACTGTGACTCACACTTCAGGCAGGATATAGAAGTGGAGAAAGAGACCCAACTTGAGCACACACACCACGTAAATTGTACTTTACTGTCAGCTCACATGAAGGTCAATTCCAAATGCATTTTGCAAACAGCATGAAGTAAAGGAACTACGTTGAAAGGAAGAAAAGAATTGGCACTGTGCGAGTTATGATGGTCAACATAATCTGTGTGGAGATGGATCGGCAGGGTGTCCAAGAACTATAAATGCTCTAAGGCAGATGGAAGAGCCTACAGGGTGATGAGTGGTGGTAGTCTTTTGAGGTGTAGTCAGTATACCCTCAGTTAGTTCAACCCTTAGCTGCACCTAAAAGAGGTGAAGCTGGAACCTGGGAAAATGTACTAAGCTTGTTCTCCTATGGCTTCAAGACTGATTTCTATGAGACACAATGAAAACTCATTTGCAACTCTGGAGAGCTGTTCTTTTTGGATGTATTTTGGATTTTTACTTGTCTTGCACTGAATGGAAAATAGAAAATCACATTACTATAACATAAATTTACAAGAAATAGACCGAAACCCATTAGGAACTTGTGGTCAACATTCAGATTTTCCTCTGAGAAAATTTTAATATCATTATGTTGTAAGACTTAGTACTACAAAGGGACATGCATGGCACCAGCAGAAGACATAGTGGTTACATCGCTAGACTCTCGCATGGCTAACTGTGGTTCAAGCCCTGGACCCGGTGGCTTGAAAATTGTGTCAGATATATATGTGTGTGCATGCCCAAGATCCCAGGAGGAGAATGAAGTAAAAGGGATTGCAGCATGGCCATCTCCCCTATGGTGCGATTTCTCACTTTCCCTCTCCCTGTCTGTCTTTCTGTCTCTCCTACAGCACACGCACCCCAAAGCAAAAATCTCTAAACAAACAAACAAACAAGCAAACAAACAAAAGGAACATGCACGAGGAGTCAAAGATAAAATTACCAGTGAGTCTTTCATTGAGGAGACTCTTTGGATCCTTTCCAGAAATAGGATTTTGGTTTTTCTCTTCTCCGTGGCAGAGTGGGACACTAACTAGGAAGGAACCATACATCTAATGCTGCTATTAAGAGACAATGTTTCCTGTGTCCGAAAGTAAAATTTCTTTTTAGTTGGTTCCTCCCCTTGACAGAGGGGAAAGCATATTTTTTATGCTGTCTGGCACTTGCCATTCATTTTAGCTAAACTGAAGACATTTATTTTCAAGTAACGCCGTCTAAAGAGGTGATTGGTGAAATCAGCACTGCCTGACCTAGAATCTCTTCCAGTAATCTACAGTGGTCCCAAATTATGGTTGCAAAGCTCAGGGGGAAACCAAACCGATTTCAAGGACATAGAGAATTTTTCCGTTACTTTGAGGAATTCTGCATTTCCCTTTCTTCCTTCCTTCTTTCTTTCCCTTCTTCCTTCTTTCTTTATCTTTCTTCCCCTCCCCCTCAATATGAAACCTTCCTAGAAACATCTGTATCCCAATATGGTAACAATAATACCCCACAATATTAATTTGACATCTTCTGAGATAACAACTTCAAAGGTTTTATAGGAACAAGATTGTTTTTGAGTTAACCAGTGGGTCTACCACCAGCCTTACTGGTATACAAAATGAAGACGGCTGAATTACTGTTAAGAAGCATTGTTGGTAATTGATATTGTTGCTCCTTAGAATTTAGACTTTGCAAACTGAGACTGTTCTAGATCAGCACCACCTGTGCTGCCTGTCAAAGGCTACCATCTTCATTTAAAGGCCTTCGATTTCAATTTTTTGGCCCAAACAAGAATGTATGAGACTGGTGGGGAAATTACCTGGAGAATTCACTAGTCCAAGTTCCTTCTCAAAGAATATGCTAAACAAAAGAAATCTGAAAAATTGAGTCATATTAACATTGAGCACGTAACCTTTTGAGTTCTTTTGTCATTGCTCTTGTGCAAGAGCTTTATAATCTATGGTCTAAAACTATTCTCTCTTTGTTTCTCTCATCTGCCTTTCCTTCCTCTCTTCCCATTCATTCATATACTACCTTTCCAGAACGTAGAAGATCTTAAAATTTAAACCTCTAAAATAGACACGCAGACCTTCACAAGCCACATCTAAGTTTTAGTTAGGGTATAAGGAAAAAAAAAATCTCCTTGGTGGAATCTAGATCAATGAATTAATGCACAAAATCTAAGGGTTTTTTCCCTCAAATGTTTTGTTTGTATTTTTCTACAGGAGCTATGGATTTCATGCATTCCTTACTTGTGCATGACCTGGATAAACAGCCTGCTAGAGAGAAAGAACAATGAGAGACAAATGACTGAATGAAGGAAGTAATGGTAAATAACTAAGTTCTCTAATGTTACAAAAACAGGTTATTAAATCTCACTTTTTCTATCTGTTGTTAACCATGACCTGAGCACTTACTATTTTTTTTTTTTAACCTTCTCAGTTCCATGGGGACAGGCTTTAGCCAAACTGGAAATACCTGCCATAATAAAGTCCCACTACAGGCTCATCGAGAGCAGGTCTGTTTCTAATACTGAAAATAGAAGACCCGTATAGATGTTCATATGGACGAATTTCCTGTTCCTGATTACATCGTGTGGTTTGGATTCTACACTAAGCCTAGATTAAGAGATTTCATCATTTTTGTTTTTAGAAGAGGAGAAAAAAACGAATCAAATCCCACTTCTCTTCCTACCTAGATTTAAGATCATAGTATATTTAAGACATTTACAAACCAACCTCATATTCCATAATCTTTAATCATGGGTCAAATACCTTAATGTAACAATTCACTGTACTATCCAGAAAATTTTTGTCCTTGGAATTTTCTTACATTTATGAAAGATTACTGATTGTATCTAATGTCTTGAGTTACAGAAATGAAAAGAAAGAGATACTGCTCTCCTTTTCTCTCCTTCTTGAACATATTTCCTTTGAGAGAGAGCTGGGGAAAGGAAGAGAGACAAAGATAGGTGTTTTTTTGTTTTGTTTTGTTTTGTTTTGTTTTGTTTTTGACAGGATATTGCTGTGTTATGATTCTTCTGCCCCAGCCTCCCAGTTAGCCAGGATCACAGGAATGTGCAACCTTACCTGGTGTGTTGAGGTTGGCCGAGAACCGAACCTGTTCCTCCCTGTAAATCGTTACCAGCCTCCAAAGTGGTGGCACTACTGGTATACCACCACAGCTAGGCCATTCTCACATTTATCAGTCTACCCAAAACCTTTCCATGTATTATTAACAACATTATGATGTATACACACACACTCATTCTACCACATATTAAACTTATTTTAATGGCATTCCCTTCAAAAAATTCCCTGAGGTGACTTGATTGAAATAGGGGAAATGCTGCAGGGTTAAGAAGAATATGCTACTGTCTTTTCAGAATTTTCCAACTATAGCAGGCTGACATTTTGAAGATATTAAGATATAATTAGTTTCCAACTTGATCACACTACGCTCGAGATGGTCTACCTCCTGTCTCTACCCTCTCCATCTGGATTCTGGGGAACTTGGAACCTTTAGACAAATTCTGAGATTGTAAGAGAAAGAACCTGTGCACAGTTATGCCAGGTGTTTTTCAACTGCCTCCTCTTCAAGATCTGGAAGAGCCAAGGCTGCAAATGCGTCACTCATGGAGGGTCTACTGGCAGAGCCTGAGGTGATCCACAGAAGCAGGAAATGTAATTGAGCTTGAGTGTTTCATTCAAATAAGTCTGCATTCTCCATTCTCCTCTTGGGATCTATAAATGATACTGTGGTATTTCTTTAATATTTAAATGTTTTTAATTACTTAATATGAAGAAAATTAGTAATCCAGGAAGATACTGTAGACCCCATGCCCAAGTTGATGTATAGATACCTGGTTTTAGAAGCAAGGGTTTGATAACTTCTCTGAGTTAACCGACTGCTATTTCTGAAAAACATGCTGTTTCTATCCAAAAGATTCTTACTCCGTCACCAATTCTGCTTAAACTCATTTTACTTTTTTTCCTCTTAAGAAATATTTTTGCGGGAACCAGCAGTTAGCGTAATGGCTATGTCGCTGGACTCCCACGTAGTCAACCGCTGTTCGCGTCCCGGACCCGGTGGCTTAAAACTCACGCCGGGCACATGTGCGTGCATGCCCAAGATCCTGAGAGGAGAATGGAGGAGAAGGGATTGCGACGTGACCATTCCCTCTGGGGGGTGATTCCTTGCTTTCTGTCTCTATGTTCTGTCTGTCTGGCGAGCGCACACGCCTTATAGTGAAAAAAACCTCTCCAAAAAAAAAAAAAAGAAATATTTTTGCTATAGGGTGCATGCGCTCACCAGAAAGACACAGAGACAGAGACAGAAAGTGAGAAATTGCCTCTCCAGGGGGTATGGCCATGCCACAATCCTTTCTCCTCCAATCTCCTCTTGGGATTTTCGGCACATTCGCACATGAGCGCCATGGGAGTTATAAGTTGCCAGGTCTGGGACTCGAACCACAGTTGACTAAAGTGGAGTCAAGTCCAGCAATGTAACCATTACGTCATCTGCTGGTTCCTCATTTTACGTTTTAAACTGTCAAGAATTCTGCTAAACTAAACATTTTATGATCCTCCCTCACATTATACTGATGGAAGAGTTAAATAGCTACCAGTCATTGATGTTAGTATAATAAAATTAAATCAGGTTGTTTGTCGGTATCTAGGTGGCAGCAGTTGCCTTTAGGATATTCATTGCTAAACTTGTGATTTCAGGGAAAGCACAAGTATGTAATTCCCACAGCCCTAGACCGCCAAGGATAAGAAAGCTGAGGAGGAAGTAGGGGTGTGCAAAGTGTGATAGAAAAGTGGCCCTTACCCTCCCCCCAAAAAGCACAGTCGTTTGAAAATTTCACTGGAGTCTATATTTTATAATGTCAAAGACTAAAGAAATCTTCAGTTTCTTTCCCCTCCTTCTGCACCAAATGTTTCCCACTTCTACAACCTGGAATATGTAGTAATATAATAGGCATTTCGAGTCCACTAACAGCAGGCATTAAATATATTTGATTGGACTTGTCTAAAAACTGAAATACCATTTATAGCATTATATGAAGAAATTGGTAAAAGTTCCAGACAACTAATTTATACATGAACTTTTGAAATACAGTTTATTCATAAGGTAGATTCTAAGTAAATCAAACTGTTCTTACACCATTTATGAAAGCCTACAAATAGCTAATAAATGTCTTAGCTGGCTGAATTTTGAAGGAAAAAAATAGTTAAATTGAGGGGCTATGTATTTCCTCAAATTCTAGCACTTTCCTCCATGAAAAGTAACCAGTAACTGGATGGGTCTACAGGATTGGAACAGGGATATCAAGGTAGATACATAAGTCATAGACAGTAAACTGAGAGGAACCACAGTCTTATAAAACCGTGTCCCCACCACCAAGATTAGGCCCAATAGGACCTTATACTACCCTAGGATGACAGAAAGTCTATCTCATTAATAAAGCTTGTCAGTGAGGATTTCACTATCTTCTTCAATAATTCTTGCAGCTATCAAGATGTGCATTTATGGGACCAGCAGTTGGCGTAATGGCTATGTCGCTGGACTCCCATGTAGTTGACTACAGTTCGAGTCCCGGACCTCATGGCTTAAACTCACATGGGGCACGTGTGGTTGTGTGTTTGTGCCCAAGATCTCGAGAGGAGAATGGAGAAGGGACTGCGGTGTGGCCATCTCCCCTGGGGGGTGATTTCTCACTTTCTGTCTTTCTGGCTCTCTCTCTGTCTTCTGGCAAGTGCACACACCCTACAGCAAAAACCTCTCCAAAAAAAAAAAAAAATGTGCATTTACAAGCTGATCAATTTTAGCAAAAACAATAATAGCTAACATTTATTGAGTGCTTACCAAGTGCCAAGCACTGGGCTAAAGTGTTACCATTACCCATGTGCATAAAGCGATACATATACTTATGCATTTACATTCATCTCAAAATCTTCTGGATTCTGAGAGAACAAGCAATTAAGAATGAGAAAATAAATGAAATAGTCACATTAATTATTAGGTCGTCTGGAAAGTCATGACTTGTTTTTCTATGCAAACATGCATCATGATTTTCCCGACCACCCAACAGTAAACCTAATTAGAATTCCAGTCTCAGCCTAATTCCAGGCTTTGTGTTCTTAACCACTCACCTCTGCCATCTGGAATCAGAGGGAAAGACCAGACTGTTGGCTCTCTGTATGTCCCTCTCACCACATGCATCATGTAACCATCATCTTGTAAAACTCCACAGCCCAGTCCCATGTCTCCTGACTCTGCATCAGGCCACACTCATACTGCTAGTGCAGAGGGGGAAGGGAGTGAAGGCAAGAGACTGACTGGATGCTGCTCAGGGCAAGATGTCAAGATCAAACTAGCTCAAGAGGACAAGTAGGTGCATCAATCTCTCATCTCTACGCACAGACAGATACATCAAACATGAAGCTTTTGCAAACACACTTTATATTCCTAGTGGCACTGAACCAAAGTCGAGAGATATCACTTGCTGTAGTAACGAGTTACGCTAATTTAAAGTATATTCATATTTAAGTTAAGCTCTCTTTCTTCATTTCAGGTACTAACCAAAGAGAACTTTTACTTGGTAAAAATAAATCAGGGATGTGTACTTTTTTATTACTTCTTAGTATAGATCCTTCACATCCAAAGATTTCTTTTTTTTTCCAAATCCATTTAAAAGTTGCAAAGAGTCAGCTCCATACTGCAGTGATGGGGCACAGTGCAGACAGAGCCAGATAAGACATGGCTGACTGCTATTCAGAATCTAGCCCTAGCAACTTGAAAACCATGCTGGTATATGAATGTGTGTGAGCCCCAAATCCCGATGGGATGGAGAAATGGAGGAAAAAGGATTACAGTACAACCATGCCCCATGGGGTCATGCTTTCTCTTTCTGATGAGCACATACACCCTCTGGCAATTAAAAAAATAATAAAGAAATAAAAGTTACAAAATATGGGACCAGCAGTTAGCATAATGGCTATGTTGCTAGACTCCCATGCAGTTGACTGTAGGTCAAGTCTCGGACTCAGTGGCCTAAACTCACACCAGGTGCATGTGCATGCGTACCCAAGATCCCGACAGGAGAATGGAGGAGAAGGGATTGCGGCATGGCCATCCCCCTGGGGGGTGATTTCTCGCTTTCTGTCTCTCTGTCTCTCTCTGTCTTTGTGGTGAGTGCACGTGCCCTACAGCAAAAATGTCTATAAAAAAAATAATTGTAAAATCTTAAAAGACTTAAAGAGCAGATACTTTGAGTGTCCTGAGCGCTTTAGGGAAAACATGATAGTGAACTGGTGCTGTAAATTATGGACTCCTCTAGTACACACATAGTAATCCACTTAACCATCACCATGGAGCGAGGCCATCCGGAAGCTCCCAGGAGACACCGCACCTCTGATAGAAACTTAACTTAGGAACCTGGCTGTCATTTTCCTGTCAACATCAATAATCGTATCCTAAAGTTAATCTCTTATTCTAGGAGTTCTCTCATATTTCAAAATGTAAGGAAAACCAGGTAAAACCATTGGCAGGAGAATTTTACACCATGTGAGCCATCTTTGGAAGGAAGAATTACAGAAAACTACTTCATTTTCTCATGAATCTACTTTCGCATGCTCAGAGAGTTATTTTCCTTGGCATTACAGACTCCCGCTTGAAGATCTCAATGCCGCTGTGATCTACATGACACACACCGTGGGATCTGGCCTTTCCCAAACTGTCAGTGTCCTGGTGAACAGGCCTTCTTCGATCATGGTTTCATATCGATTACTACGGAGGAAGAAATTAGTCAGATAGCTAAAGGAACACAAAAAGCTTGAAGGTAAAATATCATTTTAGGATTGCCTCATGAGCTTCCAGAGCAATAAAATATCTGACAATTAAAATGTCATAGTTATTTGACTCTGCATAGATTACACAAATACACACACAGTTCCTTAAATGCTATTTGATAACATTGATATTGAGTCATTTTCTATTAGTTCATGTCCATATTTAGCTTTATAAATGGGAAATTTAGATTGGAACTTTTCCAGCATAAGAGGTTTTCACATGGTATATTCTACTAATACTGGAAGGTTTACTATGGACAATGCATTTGGTACATATAAAGACATTCAGCTAAATGACATGGAGGAGAAATTGTAGTAGGTATTTAGAAACAGACAACAAAGGTAAGGACTCAGCTCTGCCATAAAAGTATTTTAAAAGTATGCTGTAATGATGTATAATGAATTAATGTAAAAAAAATTTTTGAAGAAAAGGGGAAAAAAAAGTATTTCTCTTTGTGTGGAACCAGCAGATGACGTACAGGTTATATCGCTGGACTCCTACATGGCTGACCTCAGTTGAAATGCCAGTGGCTTCAAACTAACTTCCTTCCTTCCTTCTTTCCTCCTTCCTTCCTTCCTCTCTTCCCAGGCACATGTGTGTGTGTGTGTGTGTGTGTGTGTGTGTGTGTGTGTGTGTGTGTGTCCAAGATCCCTGGAAGAGAAGGGATTGTGGTATAGACAGCCCCCCTAGGGGGTGATCTCTCACTTTCTGTCTCTCTGGCAAGTGCAAGCGTCCTATAGCAAAAATCTCTCCAAAAAAAAAATAATAATAAAATAAAAGTATTTCTCTTCAGTTGCCTCATCTTTAAAAATGAGAATAACTGGGGCCAGCAGATGGCGTGGTGGTTAAGGGCACTGGACTCACACATGGCCAACCGTGATTCGAGTCCTGGACCTGGTGGCTTGCTTTCTCACTTCCCTCTCTCCTTCTCTGTCTCTCTATGATCAAACTGGAAAATAATAATAAATAAAGTTAAATAAAATAATAAAAAATGAGAATAATTATAAAATATACAGTTGATTTTCATGGTAATCACATCCCATGAACTCTCCATTAATTAATGTATACTATTAGTATATTATTGCTCCTATGGGAAATACAGGGCTCGGTTCCAGCAAATCTCTGCATATACTTTCATCACATGATCAGTGTATGTTCTTGTTTGATGTGTGTTTCAGGTGAAAGACACATTATTTAATAATCACTGTCAATTTGCTAACATTAAACCCATAGCCAAGAGCATAATAACCTTTCCTTGAACGAAGCATTTATAATACAAATATTCTGTCAGGAACATCACACCTCTCTTGCACTTACCAACACTATACAGCACTAGCACCACACTTAAAGGTCATTTTACACAGCAAAATTACTAAAATAAGCACAAAAACATGAAAATATATGGCACTAAATAGACTAAACTGGCAGTATAAGAGCTAAACAAGAAAGCACAGCATTGCTTTGCTCAGCCTCAGCTGGGAATGAACACGGTGCCCCACTCACATTTCTCACTGCTCTGCACATTCATGTGTCCAAGAATTACTACAAAAGCACTGTGAGTATTGATTTGGGGGTTACAAGTAAATTTTAGTGAGTAGGCAAATTTGCAAATATGGATTCCACAAATAACGAAGATCAGTTGTGTATCGAATAGTTGATTACAGATCACATTAGTTAATGTATAAAAAACTCATTTACAAACAATAAAATGTTTTTGCTTTAAATAGAGTGCAAGATCCTTGCATTTGGTAAATATAAAGACATTTTCAAGTCTTTCAGTGCCATCCAAGTGACTGTAATATCCAATTCTCAATAAACAATTGTTGAGTGAATGAGCAGTGAATATAACTTATGCTTCAAACTTGTGGCCATCTCCATAGGGAAGCGTAACTAAAAGACATTGAAGGTCATACAGAGTTAGGAGACAATACAAGGCACCAGTTCAAGACATTTTGAACCCAACTTGCCATTCAGAATGCTAAATTCTAGGTCAGCCAGGTGGCGTGATGATGAAGGTGGCTAGATCCCACATGATTGACATTGCAGTTCAAGCTCTGGACCTGGCTCCATGTGTGCATGCATGCCTAGAATTCTGAGGGGAGAATGGAAGAGAAGGGACTGTGGCATGGCCATTCCCTTTGGGAGGAGATTTCTCAGTTTTCCTCTCTTTCTCTGTCTCTCTCCAAAAAGTTCACATACCCCATAGCAAACAAAGTACTAAATTCTGAATTGCTAAATTCCTATTTTTTTTTTTTTTGGAAAGGTTTTTGCTATAGGGCGCGTGTGCTTGCCAGAAAGGCAGAAAGTGAGAAATCCCCCCCCAGGGGGGATGGCCACACCACAATCCCTTCTCCTCCATTCTCCTCTTGGAATCTTGGGCACGCACGCACATGCACCCGGCGTGAGTTTAAGCCACCAGGTCTGGGACTCCAACTGCAGTCAACTATGTGGGAATCCAACCACAAAGCCATTACGCCAACTGCTGGTCCCCTGAATCGCTAAATTCCTTCACTCCTGGATCATGGTTGGACACATGTGAGGCAGTACTGTCATGTGGTAAGCCTAGATGGAAACAGATACTTAAGTAAGCTAAAAGCAAAAACCAGATAAAGACATGTTTCTGAGACTCAAGTTCCTACATGCTTCACATGTCTTGACTATTACTAATTGTATTATTACTAATTGTAAAGTAGACAAAACTGAGGTATTGAGGTTATTGTTTATATTTATTAGGTTTGATTTTTCCTTCATGACTCTCCATGTGCTTATCAAATCTCCCTACTGGGGGGAACCAGCAGTTAGCATAATGGCTATGTCACTGGACTCCCACGTAGTCGACCACAGTTCGTGTCCTGGACCCGGTGGCTTGAAACTCACGCCGGGCACGTGTGCGTGTGTGCCCAAGATCCCAAGAGGAGAATGGAGGAGAAGGGATTGCGGCGTGACCATCCCCCCGGGGGGTGATTTCTCGCTTTCTGTCTCTATGTCTCTCTCTGTCTGTCTGGCGAGCGCACATGCCCTATAGCAAAAATCTCCCTACTGGGTTCCCATTTTTTCTTTTAAAATTGTTATAACTGGAGCTTCTCTACAGCTTGAGCGTTAAAATCAGGCAGGCAGTAAGTTGGCAGGCAAAGAAAGTGCTTCAATTACAGTATCCAAGGCACATGTGCAACAAGGAATCTCTCAACTTGGAAAAGAACAGAGAGTAAACTTTGGCCCACAGCTGATTTGATCCCTGGAGAATTGTCTTATTCTTTTAACCAGATCTGCTTTTTCAACTACAGAGTTTACGCTCTTTCCACCTCTACCTCACCCCTCAATTGATATTCTACAGATTTTGTTCCTTTGACTCTTGGGACAATATTCTCCTTTAAAATTTGCAAAGTAAAAAAATAGATACCACTTTTTATGCCAAACTGTCTAAGATAGGATCTTTGTTTCATTTGTTTTACAGTCCATGTTTTAAAAATTGCAAAGAATAACAGGTTTAGGGTATGATTATTTGTAAGTTTCAGGTAAATTACAGGTTTATTTATTCCTCCTACCCTACTCCCCTTTTTTCTTTTCTAATTAGTATTATCAAAAATAAAAGAAATGAAGTCACCAACTCCCATGTTTGATTTGACCCTCTACATCCAGAACTCCAAAGCAATGTGGGACTAGGTATTCTTAGATTTAGTGTAAATAAACACCCAATACTTTCCTACGCTACCCCATGAAAACTTCTCTTGCTCTTTCCTTTTCCCTTTTTAATTGCCAGAAGACATATGATAGGAAATGTGAACTTGCCAGAGAGAGACAGAGAAATAGAAAGAGAGAAGGAGAAAGCACCCCCTCCCCCCATGGGGTATGGCTACATCACAATCTTTTCTTCACATTTACTCATCCTGTAGGGATCTGGGGTATGCAAACATACATACCCAGCATGGATTTCACACTGCCAGGGTCAGAATTCAAACTGCAGTTGGCCATGTAGAATCCAGCTTCCATAACTAAGTGGCCACACAATTTGACCTGTCAAAAATATTAAAAGAAATTAGCAAAGAGTAAACCAAAAGCTATTCTAGGAAATTCAACATTCAAGCAAGAGCAGTTTCAGAAGAAGAAACAGAGGAAAGGAATAATAATAATAATTTTTTTAATTGAAGAAAATTTCCCAGAACTGAAAGACAGATCTTTCCAAATTCCAAGAGCTATCCAAGTGCCCATCACAATGGATCAAAATAAACCCACTAAAACATATCATCATTAACAGAATCCTACAATCAAAGCGAATAGCCTGAAGTTTCCAAACAGCTAATACTGGTTTCCTACAAAAGATTAAAAAACTTGAATGTTATCAGAATTCTCTCTAGTATTACTGTAAGCTTCAAGACTTTGGAGTAGTGTGTTCAAATTCTGAAGGAAAATTGTTTTCAACTTAAAATTCTATGCTCAATCAAATATCATCATGCCTTAGTGTACACAATGAGAGTGTTAGATATGCAAAGTGTCAGAATACTTACCTCCAATGTACCCTTTCTCAGAAAACAGTAGAAATGACAAAAAAAATAGTAAAATATTATACTTTAGTGAAAGTGAATAGATTTCAGCTACAAGCAACATTGAAGAATTGAAAAAGCATAATGTTGTGTAGAAACACAAATCAGAGTAAAAACATGCAGTTATAGAAGGTAAAAAAGCCTAGCAAACTAATGTAAAGTATGATGATAGTAAATAATACTATAATGTATACTGGAAAAATTGCCAAGAGAGTAAGTTTTAAACGCTGTCTCCCTACTCCCAAAACAACAACAAAAAAATTTAAAGTTAACTTTATAAGGAGATAGATATATTAATCTTCTTCACTGTAGTTATCATTTCATTATGCACATGAGTATCAAAACATGTTTGTATATCTTAAATATATAAAAATTTATGAAAAGAAAAAAAAGGGGGGGGAACCAAGTCACATAAGAATATATAGATGATTCACATATACAAAGTTCTAAATAATAATTTTTTTAATTGAAGAAAATTTCCCAGAACTGAAAGACAGATCTTTCCAAATTCCAAGAGCTATCCAAGTGCCCATCACAATGGATCAAAATAAACCCACTAAAACATATCATCATTAACAGAATCCTACAATCAAAGCGAATAGCCTGAAGTTTCCAAACAGCTAATACTGGTTTCCTACAAAAGATTAAAAAACTTGAATGTTATCAGAATTCTCTCTAGTATTACTGTAAGCTTCAAGACTTTGGAGTAGTGTGTTCAAATTCTGAAGGAAAATTGTTTTCAACTTAAAATTCTATGCTCAATCAAATATCATCATGCCTTAGTGTACACAATGAGAGTGTTAGATATGCAAAGTGTCAGAATACTTACCTCCAATGTACCCTTTCTCAGAAAACAGTAGAAATGACAAAAAAAATAGTAAAATATTATACTTTAGTGAAAGTGAATAGATTTCAGCTACAAGCAACATTGAAGAATTGAAAAAGCATAATGTTGTGTAGAAACACAAATCAGAGTAAAAACATGCAGTTATAGAAGGTAAAAAAGCCTAGCAAACTAATGTAAAGTATGATGATAGTAAATAATACTATAATGTATACTGGAAAAATTGCCAAGAGAGTAAGTTTTAAACGCTGTCTCCCTACTCCCAAAACAACAACAAAAAAATTTAAAGTTAACTTTATAAGGAGATAGATATATTAATCTTCTTCACTGTAGTTATCATTTCATTATGCACATGAGTATCAAAACATGTTTGTATATTTTAAATATATAAAAATTTATGAAAAGAAAAAAAAGGGGGGGGAAACCAAGTCACATAAGAATATATAGATGATTCACATATACAAAGTTCTAAAACGTGCAAATTAAATGTATTGTTTAGGAGCACAGAATGTGGTAAAACTATAAAGAAAGGCAAAGACTGGAGCTGACAGGTGGCATGGTGGTTAAGGGCGCTGGACTCCCACATGGCTGACCGCGGTTCAAGTTCCGGAACTGGCAGCTCACTTTCTCTCTCTCTCTCCTTCTCTGGTTAAGTTAAAATAAATAAACCAACAAATAAAGTTAAGTAAAATAATATATTACAAAAAAGAAAGGCAAAGACTGAAAAACACACAACTTAAAATCATGCTCACCTTCCATAGGAAAAGGAAGGCAAGAAAACTGAAAAGCAGCATACAAGGACCTCACAGGTAAGAACATCACTCTTTTTCATAATCTGGGTGGACCAGAGCTCCTATGGGAGCTAACAGGAACACAGAGAACTCTGCAGAATTCTTAGACTGCCAATGCCATTCTTTTTATAGCACAAGAGTAGAAGGTCTGAGACGGTCAAAGAATTATGGGAATGCTAAGTACCTGTTGGAAGTTGTCCTTTTTTTAGGATGAACATGTAACCCTCATGAAACCTGGCCCCACATGGTTCAGACTTGGAGCTATAAAGCAGTTAAGAAACCCAGTTCAATAGCCAAAAGTAATTTGAAAGGAATTCCATTCTTCATTGTGTTTTTAGAAAACCATAATGAGGATCCCAATTCATAGTCCTCAGTAACACGTACTAAATCTTTAAGTTTCTCCTGCTCCCTTCCTGTAGCTCCTCCCACACCAACTATTAGGCTAACAACTAGGCTTCTCTTTGTCAGGCTAAAGATAGGAAGAAGTCTGCCTGAACGATGCCATCTTACGAATTTTATGCCATCATAAATTAGTAGACGTTGTGACAGCATTTAAGGTGTTGATAAACATAGGTATGAAACTAGTCATGGCGGCTTTATACTAAATACACTAATCGATTTTTCCATCTCCCACCTCCAACTTAATTCTTATTTAGAACCAGAGAGATACAAAGGTTAAGACATCAAGTCCCACTCTACTGTATTTAAGGAGAATTTGTGGTAAGAAGAAAGTACAGAGGATTAACTAATATGTTTTAAATAAGTATAAAATTTTAGACTCAAAACTCAGCAAGACATGTGCACTCTTAATGCCAAGTTATAACCAAGAAGCTGTTTCCATATTCCAAATGAGTGCACTGCAATTTCTTCAGCTAACACATTAGTATTCTTGTGTGCTCTGTAGTAAAAAAAGGAGTGCCAGATTACAATTCACTATCCAGAATTTGATGGCTAGAACTTGAAGAAAACAGAGTTTCTGCCAAAATAGCTTCCTGCCCAGGTGCTGAACCAATTAACTCTTAAGCAATCAGGCAGTAAAACCAGTAATGGTGATTTTTCTGAAGTGCTATATGTGAGGAGACAGCTTGGAAAAATAAAGATGAAAATTTGTTTTCATAACCAGGAGTGTTTAAAATCCTGAGAGACTGTTAGAATGCCTTGTTGAAATGTATGTGACATTGCAAATTCCCAAATGGTCTGATAGTTAAAGTTCCATGCAGTCAACACTGACAGTTTTTTTTTCCCCTAAATGTAAAGAAAACTATTTTATTATAAAGCGCAATTTGTATGTCTAAAGAGAGCCAGTGAATAAATTCATTTTTGAAAGGAAATTTATTTAAACATGAAGTTGGCTGTTAAAATATTTTATGCACAAGCCACATCAAAATAAGAATTACAACTATAGCTTCTTTTAAGAATGAAAAAGTAAAAAAATGTGTGGACAACTATCTATAGTCCCTCCCTTATGATTTTTCAATTTTATGATGGTAAAAAAAGTGATACAAATTCAATAGAAACCATACCTCAAATTTTGAATTTTTATTGTTTCCCAGACTTGCAATGTATGGTATGATTCCTGATGCCGGGCAATGGCAGTAAGCCATTCTGTTTTTCACGTTTCAGTACCGAATTCAATGAATTACATGAGCTATTCAACATTTGGTTATCAAATAGGCTTTGCTTTAGATAATTTTGTCTAGCTGGGATTGTAAGGCTAATGTAAGTGTTCTGAACCTATTTAAGGTAGGCTGAGGTAAGCTACGATGTTAGGTAGATTAGATGTATTGAATACATTTTCAACAAGATAGTTTTAATTTATGATAGGCTTATTGGGATGTAACCCCATTTTAAGTTGAGGAGCATCTGTAGCAGCATGTTTTCTAAGTCAGCTAAAAATATAAAATGTAACATGTAATTAGTAACTTCACAGATAATGACGTCATGCTTACAGAAAAACAATATATTAGGTCATTGAGAAAGTCACGACATAGTTTTCTATGTTTTTCTATGCAAAAGACTTTTCCCAACAACCCAATAATTGTACAATGTGATGATCTCTGCAAAAATGAAGCATCACAAAAAAGATGTCTCTCTCTGCATAAATTTCAGGTTTGATAGGAATCTTACAGGAAGATTAAATTGCTATTACTTTGGGAGGACCAGCAGTTAGTGTAGTGGCTGTGTCTCTGGACTCCCATGTAGCCGACCATGGTTAGTGTCCTGGACCCAGTGGCTTAAAACTCACGCCGGGTGCGTGTGCGTGCGTGCCCAAGATCCCGAGAAGAGAATGGAGGAGAAGGGATTGCGGCGTGGCCATCCCCTCTGGGGGGTGATTTCTCGCTCTCTGTCTCTATGTCTCTCTCTGTCTGTCTGGCGAGTGCACGTGCCCTGTAGCAAAACACTCTCAAAAAAAAAATTGCTATTACTTTGGAAAACGCAGGTGCTGAATAAGGATCTGGTTTTATTTCTTTCTTTCTAGTGGTTTTCTAATAACAATAAAGGAGACGTTTAAGGCCCAAGTATGGTACTAACCAGGGAACAGGAAAGTCTACTCGTTTTGTTGGCTTGGCTAGTAATTGACTTCATAGTCATCTTATAAAACAAATCAAAACAAACAAACAAACAAAAAAGCACATTTATTGTGATTTTCAGGTCGCCAGGTCTGGGACTTGAACCACAGTCGGACACAATGGGAGTCCAGTCCATCATGCCACCTGCCTGCCCCATTAGCTTCATAGTCTTAGAGTAGCTATTTACTCTGACTGTAGATCATAGTATTTATAATAAGGTGTTAAAATCCACATAACACTTCAGAGCGGATTCTGAAAATAGATTTTTGTACTATTATACTTGGTTCTGACTGGATGGGAAGTACAGTGGGAATATAGTTCCAAAAAGCATAAGAGTCAAAAGAAGAAGATTCTGGTGAATAAGCAACTGTAGAAATATCTGCAAGATTTTAAATCCTTTTCTGCTCTATTTTTGACATTTCAATGGGAATGAAAAAATAGGTAAAAATTAGCAAGGGAAGCACTGATTTCAAATAGTGGTTCTGATGGTGTCAGTAACAAATAGGCACCATGGGGCAGCATGCAGCAAGGCGGCAGAAAGCTAGAGGACAGAAAACCAGAAGAGAGAGGCGGGAAGAGGCCGTATTTTCATGTGGGCAGCCGTTGTCAACTCCACTTACCAAACATTTACCTAGCATTTCCTCAGTCCTGGCTCTGGTAAGAGGTAGCTAAGACCCAGGTCCTGCTTTGGGGACAAAAGATTGTACTGGGGAGAACAACATGCAGGAAGATGACTTGCCCCAAAGTATGACTAAGTACAGGAAGTGATGTTACAGAGATGGTAAAAATGCTACAGGAGTAAAAAGGAAAGACTACATCATTAACAGGGATTATCAGAGGTCATGATCTGAAAGGGAGGTCTTCATGCAGAAGTAAATGAGTCTCCACCATTTTGCTCTGTGTGCAGGTTAAGATCTTACACTTTGAGAAAAAGTGTATCAGATAAGAAATGCTGGGAGGAAAAATAGAGAGGTGGGACACAGAAATGTTTTATTACCTGTTGATAATGACATGCACAGTATTCTCAACTGGACTGGTCTGAGGTGTATTTCATGTTGGGTAAATTCTCTATACAAGCTAAATGATGTATAGCGATTGAATATATAAAAATTATTATTATTATTATTATAATAAAGAGATTCATTAAAAAAAGAAGTGCTGGGGTAGAAGATAAAAGAAGGTGCCTAAAGAGTCATCTCTATTCAGGGCCTACAAACCCACACCAGCCGAATGTTTCACATCACAAGAGCCTGGAGAGCCAAACTGTGCTCATGAAGTAAAGGTCTTAGGTGTCCAGGATTACCTCTTTCCAAACTTGGTCAAAGAACCCATGATCTCAAGATTGGATTTTATATAATGAGATCATGATGTTTTCCAGAATTCAAAGGGCCTGAAGTGGGGGAAAATACAGGGTTTATTTAACACAGGAGCCTAAATTATAAAAAACTGTGATTTTGTCCAGAAAACCTTAACTTTAAGGTCTTAGTTTATGTCTTCATATCTCACTCATTTTTCACATAATGAAAGATGCAAAGGTGAAATACCATTCTTCAACAACCTGAATTTTAACCTTTTTATTCCTATAAGTAGTTTTTATACATCTAATACAGTTTTATACTTAATCTAATATGTATGCCTATGTAGATGAGAGACAAGCTGTCACCCAAAGATTCTGAAATGACATTTTAATCTTTTTCTCTTCCTTTTATCAGCCAAAACTATAAATGCAGATGTTCAGGTGAGATTTCAATTCTATTTACTTCACCGTATGCTTCCTATCACCCCTGCTGACGTACAATTCCTCAGAATGACTAGACTCAAGCAGACTGTATAATAGTTCCAGCACAGATCTAGAGAAGATCTACAGTATTTCCAAACCACAGCCTCCAAAATGTTTCTCTGAGTCTCCAAACCCAGAGAAGGCAATTATGACCAAGATCATCCAAAGGTGCTCAGAAGTCTGCTAGGATATGAGGTTCACTTTGGAAGACAACATGAATCCCAGGACACTGAATATGATACTCAACCTTCAGCTTACTCGGCAGTGAGCTGAGTTTCATGTTCAAGGGGAAACCCTCATTGCCTACCTTGAACTTACTCTGAGATATTACAGCAAGGACAGGAAGAGCAGCATCAGGAACCCGATAAAGAAGTGACTGCTATTTCTTATGGTTCCTTTGCATTGCTAAAATAAGAGTAAAGACCATCTCATGCTTTTGGAATTTGAGGAAAGTAAATAACCCTAGAGTTCTCTGCTTTCTCTGCCTCATGTGGGCACCTGTCAGCTTCAATATGTGGTGTCCCCAGCTCTCCTTGGTTCCCTACCCACCTCCTTCCTAGTATCATCTAGTCTTACCATGAAGTAGGACTTCAACATGGATGAAACAGGGCGAGACCAAATTCTAGGGCTTGAGAAAGAAGGATGGAACAGGGCATTTGATGTACAATAGAAATTGCTCCCCATTCTGGGTAACTGTACATGCTTATGTTTTTGTTTTGTTTTGTTTTGGAGAGATTTTTGCTATAGGGCACGTGCGCTTGCCAGACAGACAGAGAGAGACAGAGAGACAGAAAGCGAGAAATCACCCCCCAGGGGCAATGGTCATGCCACAATCCCTTCTCCTCCATTCTCCTCTCGGGATCTTGGGCACACATGCACATGCGCCCAGCGTGAACTTCAAGCCACCGGGTCCGGGATGCGAACCGCGGTCAACTACATGGGAGTCCAGCGACATAGCCATTTTGCTAACTACTGGTCCCTACATGCTTATGTTTTAACATATAAATTTGGTTATTGTGAATAGCAAAGAAGACTAAAATATTTTGCTTATCTTTTAAATTTTTGGGGTACTGCTTATAATGTAAAGCCTATCTTTATAGACAATAGTGATAGAAATTTCACTTCTTTGTGAACTAGGATGAAATGTCTTCAAGAAAATAGCCATGGCATATCTCAGCCTCAGATTGAATTTCAAAATGTCAAAAAGTCAGCTAATTTCTGAATAGGTATTGTATATAGAGATGAGCTATACCAGCAATATTTATTAAATAAAATAAATAAGTAAATAAATAACAAGATCTAATAGAAAAAGAATATCAAAAGTTCATTTGTAGCCTCTGCAAAACCAAAATGAGCAAAACTTATTAGCATACATTTTGCTATATTTGTCCAGCATCCATTACTTGCCACGTATATACCCAACAACATTCTTGGTTACACACAGAAATAAGCAAGGATTACACTATGGCAGGAAGGGAGTCGAGAGAGTATTATCTTACAGTGGCCTTCTTGCCCTTACCTTCGGTGTAAAAACACAGCAGAAGAATTTATTAACTCTTCTGCATTGGATAATTAAGAAAATATTTTTCTAATAAAATGACATGTATTAAATGCTCAATACATATTAGATTCTCTCCCACTAGTAGTATGTTCAACTTGATATTGTTGAATAGTATGTTTGGGATGTTTATACCACCCCTACATTCTAAATGGAGAAAAAGAAAGACGTCTGAGTCCAAGGATACATACTGTGGATAGAAATGTTTTCTCCAGGACCAGCAGGTGGCATAATCGTTATGTCACTGGACTCCCACACCATCCCGGCAAGCACGGTTTAAGTCCCAGACCTGGTGGCTTGAAACTCACACCAGGCACGTGTGTGTGCATGCCTAAAATCCTGAGAGGAGAATGGAAGATAAGGGATTAAGTATGCCCCCCCCGGGGGGGGTGATTTCTTGCTCTCTCTCTCTCTCTCTCTCTCTCTCTCTGGCAAGCACACGTGCTCTATAGCAAACAGAAAACAAACAAAAATCTCTCTCTACAAAAAGAAAATTTTTCTCCATGAAACTGTAATAGTTTTAGTGCAAATGTATATAGTGTATTTGGCCAGTTACTGAAGAATTCTGGTGTAAATTTGGATTGTGAAAGGATGCTTCCTGGTCAGTCTGCTCATAAACAGAAAAACAATCAGAATTAAAAATAAAATTACTAAGGGAGGCAAGACTTCTAGAATAGTGAAGTCAGGATTTCCATAAAAGCCATGAAAATACTGGTAAAATCATCAAAATTAACTTTCAGAACTCTGGAATTAACCAAAGGCTTAAAACAATCTGAAAGGAGTCTATTCAAGAAAAAAAGTACCAAGTGTTGATCAGAAGAAGAGGGACTGCCATGTTTTAATTTGGGTTTTTGCTACCTAACTCTCTTCCCTGCTTTGTAGCAGAAGCCTTGAAATCCATAGCTTTGGAGCATCAGAGAAGCAGAAAGACTTTGAGGTTCCTCAGAAAGTCCTATCCCCAAGCCATGGTTACTATTTGACCTGACTCAGCTCCTGAAATAGCTTCATTCACTGGATGTTATCTATCTGGCCTGACTCAGAACTCAACTCCACAGGAAAAGCTCTCCCTCTGGACACTGATAAAACCAATCTGCTTCAGTTGTCTAACCTTATATCTAAGTATATATTTAGCAACTGAGACAAATAAAAACCTGGCCCCCCAAAAATGTAAAAGAAATATCTAGTGAGTGAGACTACTATAGTGTGCTTTGAAAAGCTCTGAATATGCCTGGAATCTGGAAGACAATGCACATGTGCAAGGCTGTGCTTATGCCCAAGAAAACACAAAGAGAACACCAGTTACGCAGTCTCACTAGCTCTGAGATCCTGCACAAGCTCGAAGTGAACACTAAGACAGACTAGGAAACTGCCTGAGAGTTGAAGGTCTGCCTCTAATACACACACATGCGTGCGCACACACACACACACACACACACACACACACACACACACACTATACAGCTCCTTATCAAAAGTAGGAATATTATTGACTCAAGGCATTTAAGGAAATCTTTTGACCATTCAATAGCTGACCAATAAGCTAAACCAATCCAGAGTCTACCCCTAGGAAGCTTGTTTAAAAATGAGAATTGAAAACATTTTAATTAAAAAATAAAACAACAGCAAAGCAAACTTCAGTGCTCCACACATCGTGAATACAAACTGCAGAATTCATCCCCAAAATGTAAGTAAACTTGGGACTAGCAGGTGATATGGTGGTTAAGGCGCTGGACTCCCACATGTCTAGCTGTGGCTCGTTCGAGTCCCAAACCTGGCAGCTTGAAATTTACTCCAGGCGTACATGCATGTGTGCCTAAAATCCCATGAGGAGAATGGAGGAGAAGGGACTGCAGTGTGGCCATCCCCTCCAGGAGGTGATTTCTCACTTGCCATTGTCTCTGTCTCTTTCCAGTGAGCATACACACCCTTTGCAAAAACCTGAAAGAAAAACATAATCACTAAACAAACAACAAAAAAGGCAACAACAACAACAAACCCTAGGGTCAGAACTGTTAGAAACCTGATTCCAGAGCTGCTAGACTATATCATCTAAAATATTCAACGTTCAGGAAAAAAAGAGAATAGGAGAGAAGCCTGCAAAGTGTCAGGGAACGAAGGGTGAGATAATTAATGCAATATGTTTCTGGAGCGGTCAAGTGTTTACCTAGACAAAGACTAGATCAGCTACTGTAAGTCTGTTAAAAGAATTAAAGAAAACCATATTTAAAGAAGTAGAAGAAACTATGACAACTGTGTCTCACTAGATAATTAATATCAATAAACAGGTAGAAGTTCTAAAAAATTATAAACCAAATAGAAACACTTACGTGAAAATATATAATAACTGAATTTTTAAAAAGTTTTAAAAACTAGAGGATCTTAACAGAAATGAGCTATTAGAACAAAGAATCAGTGAATCTGAAGGTAGGTTAGTAAAGATTACCTGGTCTGGGGGAAAAAAAGGAAATATGAATAAATAAAAATAAACAGTGCCTCAGGACCAGCAGTTAATGTAATGCCTATGTCACTGAACTCCCATGTAGTTGACCACGGTTCAAGTCCTGGACCCAGTGGCTTAAACTCACACCAGGCGTGTGTGCGTGCGTGCCCAAGATCCCGAGAGGAGAATGGAGGAGAAGGGATTGCGGTGTGGCCATCTCCCCTGGGGGGGGGTGATTTCTCGCTTTCTGTCTCTCTCTCTGTCTCTCTGGCAAGCAAATGCACCCTATAGCAAAAAAACTCTCAAAAAAAATTAAAAATAAATAAATAAATAAACGGTGCCTCAGTGACCTGTAAGATATCAACCATGCAAAAACATACACATAATAGGAGTTCCAAAAGAACAGACATAGTGGCTGAGCTCTACAAAGTATTTGAAGAAATAACATCTCAACTGATTAAACACACCTCAGTTTTGATGGAAAACATGAAACCAGGTATCCAAGAAACTCTGAAAATTTGGGTAGAATACATTTAAAGAGATTTATACCTAGACACCTCATAGTTAAATTTTCAAAAATTTTTTTAAAAGAAAGAAAAATATGAAACAAACAAAACACAAAGAAATGATAAACCTCGCAGGGCAATGGTTAAGTCCTGTATGGAGGGAGTCAGATCCCACTCAGCCAACTGTGACTCTAATTCCACCTTCTGTGGTTTGAAAAACATGCCTGTGTACAGGTGCCCAGGACCCTGAAGGGAAAATGGAGAAAAGGGGATTGTGTTCCCAATGGGGAGTACTCGTCTCTCTGTCTTAGTGTCTGTCTCTCTTTTTTCTCTCTCTCTAGCACATGCACACACCCTCTGACTTTAAAAAAAAAAAACTATTTTATTTAATTTTGTTCATTGTCATTATTTTATTTTTTATTTTATTTTTTGAAGTTGACCAGAGAGAGACAGAGAGAGAATGAGAAGGAAAATGAGAAAGCAAGCTGCCAGGTCCAGAATTGGAACCACGGTCAGCCATGTGGGAGTCCAGCTGCCTTGACCACCATGCCACCTGCCAGCCCCCAACTTTTGGCATTAAAAAAAAAATTAATGGGACCAGTAGATGGTGTAATGGCTATTTCTCAGCACTCCCACATAGTTGACCAGGATTCAAGTCCCAGATTGGGCAGCTTCAAACTCACACTGGGTATGTGTGCATGCATGCCCAAAAATCCCAAGAGGAGAATGGAGGAGAAAGGATTGTAGCATAGCCATCACCCATGGGGGCTGGTTTCTTGCTTTCTGTCTCTCCGGCGAGTACACGCACTCTACAGCAAAAATCTCTCTAAAGAAAAAAACAAAATTAATTAAAAAGAGAAAAATCTTTCTCAGAATTCCTTCAAGCAACCTCTTCTCATGAACCAGAATTAGACACATGCTAATGAGTAGCACCGTGAGTAGCTTAGACCAGTTTTTATTTACCTACTGAGTTTACCAGTGAGGCTGGCCTCGGGGACTCTTAACACTCTACCTACCTGTTCTCCTTGTCAGTAGTACAGTAGAACACACTGTATTTAGTCTAAGCTACTGACTGATTATTCTCACTGCACACAATTTCCAGCTCTCATTTCTAAGGTTTCATAGTCAAGCCGTTCGCCCTACAGCACTTTGCGTATCACAGCTGCATAATATGTGCAGAAAGCATGGAAACTGAGGCAAGTGGACTAATCAATTGCTTGCGTTCATCCTTCAATCACACGAGACACGGAGGTAACAACACTGAGCAACAGGACCAGCCCCTAGATTCCTGTTTCCCTGCAGAGATAGAGAGGTAGGGAGGGAGGCATCGTGGATGAACCTATGGCACACTGTGTTAAGTGAAATAAGCCAGGCACAGGAAAACGAATGTAGGCTGAATGTCTGAGAATCTAAAATCTGAAATGCTCCAAAATGTGAAGCTTTTTGAGCACTTCCATGATGCCATCGTGTAATAATCCACACCTGACCTGAAGAGATGAGTCTCAGTCAAAACACTGAGATAGAAAATCATGATCTGAAGTTGCCTTTAGGCTACGTGCATAAGGAGTACAGGAAACAAATGAATTTTGGTTTTAGACTTCAGTCCCATCTTCAAGAGATCTCATTGTGTATATGCAATATTCCAAAATTAGTAAATACATAAAATCTTAGATACTTCTTGTCCCAAGCATTTCAGAAAAGAGAAAACATGTACTACATGATCTCACTTATTTGTGGAATCTAAAAAAGCCAAACTCACAGATGCTTGCGTAGAACAGCTGTTACCAAAGGGACAGGAGAGAGAGAGGGTGGGAATGGGGAGATATGGGTCAAAGAGAACAGTTTCCGTTAGATGGGAGTAATACATTTTAGAGCTCTATTGCACAGCATGGTAACCGTAGCTCATGACAATGTGTTGTATATGTTAAAATTGCTGAAAAGATTAGGATTTAGATGTTTTTACCTCACACACACAGAAATGATAAGTAGGTGGTGTGATAGGTAAATTTGCTTGATTTAATCTTTCTATGATGCATACACATATCAAAATATCACATTATACCCTATAAATATATACAATTATTGGCAATTAAAAATGCTTTTAAGGGGAATGACAAGTGGTATAGTGGTTAAGGCACTGGACTTGGTAGCTAACTGGTTCTCAGACCTCGTGGCTTTCTTTCTCATTTTATCTCTCTCTCTGTCTCTCTCTCTCTCTGGTGATCACACATGCCCTATAGCAATTTAAAAAAA
>NW_006159559.1:8117578-8132897 GCF_000334495.1 Tupaia belangeri chinensis
AAAATATTTTTAATGTAAAATAATAAAAAGAAGACAGAATGACTAAGAGAACAGGGAAGTGAAGAGGAGGATCTGGCTTAGAATGGAATATGAGCCTGGCTTTATGCATGTTGAATCTGAAGTGACAGAGAGACACATCCAGTGGGAACTATTCCTCCAGTAAATTTCAGTATGTATATGTGCACACACATGAATGTGCTGGTCTGGACATCATTATCACTACCATCATCATTCTTGTTATCATCATCATAACATTCCCCAAGGACTTCTAAGAGGCAAGCTTTGGGTTAAAAGCTTCACATGGGGGCCAGATGCTGACACTGTGATAAAATGAAACACTCTGTGAGGCAATACCACATGAGAAGGTTCCTGGTTTAAGTACAGAGACCTCCCTGAGTACGCTGGGCACATATTGGCCATGATCTGAGCCTGGCTGAAGGCCAAGAGTGGATCACAGCACCCAAACCCCACTGTGGGTGTGCTCTTGCTATCTCTCTCTCATGCATGGGCTCATGGAAGAAAGAGAGAAAGAAATGTCTTAAAAATGAAAATAAGTAACATCGTCTTAAAAAATAACGAAAAGTTTCACACAGATACATGTATTTTTTCAGTGTTTACCATCAATTCATTACACACCTTTGCATAGGTGATCATCTTGTGAGATTCTAGTGACTATGAGATGCTACAATGTGTATGATTACAATCCTACAAGATTTTAATATTTGCTTTTTAAAGAGAGAGATTTTTGTTATAAGGAACATGCACTCACCAGAGACATAGAAACCGAGAGAGAGAGAGAAAGTGAGGAATCAACCCCTAGGGGACATGGCCATGCCGCAATCCCTTCTCTTCCATTCTCTTCTCAGGATTTTGAGCATACATGCACATGTACCTGGTGGGAGTTTCAAGCCACTGGGTCTGGACTCCAAGCACAGTCATGTGGAAGTCCAACACCTTAACCACCACGCCACCTGCTGGACCCTAATATAATGTCATTATATTAATTGGCTTTTCTTTGGGGTAAAGATCACATCTTAGTTTTTTCTCTTGGCATGTGCATCGGTATCATGGTGAACAAACTTGTCGCTGCCATGCAGTATAAGCAGCCTCAGTGCAAAGAAATGGCAGTATTATTGATAAAAGACAAGAAGACTGAATGGAGTCTTCATCAAACTGCAGAAAAGCTGTAACAGTATCATTGACATTCAGTGGGGGCTTGTAAGAAGTAGAAAATGAACTTAACCAAGTAGAAATAATAGTAGCCTTGCAAGTGGACAAATGAGTAAGACAGCTTACCCAGTCTTTTTAACTTAGAGACCTAAGGACATTTCCTTCCTGTTAGTTTTAATTAACTCAGAAGAGATAATGTAAGAGGCAATCAGACCTGAGATTTGTACACTTGAGACAATGTTGAATTGAGTGATGAAAATTTTATGCACTGTATTTTGTGCTATGAAGAATTGATATGTCTGGCGAGATGAGCTGGAAATCTTTCAAACATCACAAGAAAACAGACTGCAGCGAATAAACCCTCTGACAAAGCAGGGGCTGCCAATGCCATTCCATGACCTATCAGCATTGTCACTTTGCACCTGCTTTTCTTTTTTGTTTGTTTGTTTTTGTTTTTGTTTTTGGAGAGTTTTTTCTTATAGGGCATGTGCGCTCGCCAGAAAGACAGAGAGAGACAGAGAGACAGAAAGCGAGAAATCACCCCCCAGGGGTGATGGCCATGCCGCAATCCCTTCTCCTCCATTCTCCTCTCAGGATCTTGGGCACACATGCACACACACTTGGCGTGAATTTAAGCCACCGGGTCCGGGACTCAAACCATGGTCGACTGGTCGACTACATGAGAGTTCAGCAACATAGCCATTATGCTAACTGCTGGTCCTTGCACCTGCTTTGCTAACTGCATTGTTTCTTAAACTTACAGACTTCTGATCAGTCGTTTGTCGGCAGGAGGATTTTGGTTTCCTTCTGTCTAACCTTTGAATAATTAAGGAGAAATGTGATAGAGGGTAGCTTTGTTCAAATAAAGAGCAAGAACAGATCAAAATGTTTGTCTTCCTGACAGCTGGCCTTGCCCACCAGCTGGACCCTAGACACAGATCCAAGAGGCAGTAGCTCCCAGAGTCAGCAGCTTCCCACACATCTCTCCATGAGTTCTCTTCATGGGTTTTACGTAGGTACGCAGATGTGTTTGGCTTCTTGGATTTTCTTGCATGCTCCAACTTGTTCACCAGCACAACTGCCTCTGATGAACTGCTCAGTGACTCTCCCTCTCTCTGGCCTATTCTAAAACTGCCACTCCCCAACAGTTTCTGCACAGCAAGGGAAACGACAAAATGAAAAGATAGTGTATAGAATGGAAGAAAATATTGAAACCATATATTTAATAAGGTGTTAATACCTAAAATATATAAGAAACTCATATAACTCAATAGCACAAAATCAAATAATCCAGTTAGGAAATGAGAAAAGAACCTGAATGGATATTTTTCCAAAGGAGATATGCAAATGGCCAATATGTACATGAAAAGATGTTTAACATTACTTATCATCAGAAAAATACAAATCAAAACCAGAATGATCTATCACCTCATACTTGTTAGCATGGTTATTATGAAAAAGTTAAGATTTCAAGCATGGATGAGGATGTGGGGAAAAGAGAACCATTTTACATATTCAGAGGGAATTTAAATTGATACAGCCACTATGAAAAACACTATGGGGATTTTCAATTTCTCAAAAAATTAAAAATAGAACTACTTGGGCACCAGCAGGTGGCATGGTGGTTAAGGCACTGGACACTCCCACATAGTAGCTGACCACGGTTTGAGTCCTGGACCTTGTTGCTTGCAATCTCACTTCCTCTCTCTCTCTCTTGCAATCTCACTTTCTCTCTCTCTCTCTCTCTCTCTCTCTCTCTCTCTCTCTCTCTCTGTGTGTGTGTGTGTGTGTGTGTGTGTGTGTGTGTGTGTGTGTCTGGTCAAATTAAAATAAGTGAATGAATAAATAATATTAAATAAATAATTGTTTTAAAAAAATAGAACTACATAGTGCCAGTAGGTGGCATGGAGATTAAGGTACTAGATCCCTATAATAATAATAAATAAAGTTAAATAAAATAATTCTTTAAAAAAAGGGGGGGGCTGGCAAGTGGCATGGCAGTTAAGGGCGCTAGACTCCCACATGGCCGACCATGGTTCAAGTCTCGGACCTGGTGGCTTGCTTTCTCACTTCCTCTCTCTCTCTCTGTCTCTCTCTGATCACACTGGAAAAACCAATGATAATAATAATAAATAAAGTTAAATAAAATAATTTTTTTTAAAAAAAGGTACTAGATCCCATAGCCAACTCCCTGGTTTGAGTCTGGAAGTTGGTGGCTTGAAAAACACACCAAGCATGTGTGAATGTGTGCCCAAAATCCTGTCAAGAGAGTGGAAGAGAAGGGACTGTGGCATAGCCATCTCCCTTGGGGGGTGATTTCTCACCTTCTCTCTCACTTTCTCTCTCTCTCTTTCTCTCTCCCTCTGTTTCTCTCCAGTGAGTACATACCACCTAGATCAAAAGGTTTTTTTTTTCTTTTCTCTTCTTTTTTTGGAGAGGTTTTTGCTATAGGGTGCATGTGCTCGCCAGACAGACAGAGAGAGACAGAGAGACAGAAAGCGAGAAATCACCCCCCGGGGCAATGGCCACACCACAATTTCTCCTCCATTCTCCCCTTGGGATCTTGGGCACGCACACACATGCACCCGGCATGAGTATAAGCCACTGGGTCCGGGACTTGAACCGTGGTCGACTACATGGGAGTCCAGCGATATAGCCATAACGCTAACTGCTGGTCCCACAAAAGTTTTAAAATAAATAAGACACCACATGATCTAGCAACTCTAGTTCTGAGTACATGTGCAAAGCAACTGAAGTCAATATGTGAAAGATGAATTTGTACTTTCTGGTTCACTGCAACATTATTTACAATAATGAAGATATGGAAACATCTTAAATATCCATCAATAGATGAGTGAAAAAGAAAGTGTGGTATTTTATGGAAAATGTGTATTATGGAGCAACTATGCAAAGATTTCAAAAATTTTGTACTGAAATAAACACATACTTCAATTTCATTATCCATAAAATTTTTGAAGTACTCCTATATACTTGAAATTTGCTAAGAGGGTAGGTCATAAGTGTTCCCACCACATAACACACACAAAATACAGTGCCTATGTGAAGAGATGGGTATATTATTAGCTTGACAGTAGTAATCAGTTCACCATGTATATGTGCATCAAAACCTCATACTATACATCTTAAACAATGCAGTTTTATAAAATTTAAAAATAATATGGTGGCCATGACTGTTTCCCTGAGAAGTCCCAGCTTCCTTCTGCTCTCATACTCTCCCAGCTCAGACCACTGTCTATAGGGCACCCTACGAAAAAACCAGTGACTCTGGGGTCCCTGGGACTTGTAGTTTTCTCTTGTTCTTCCACCCATATATGAAATCTTGAAAGGGCCCCATCCTTTTACTGCCATTTGGTCCTTTTATTATCTCTGTTCTCTGACAGCACCATTAAGATTGCCAGTTTTAAAGGTACCAAACTGCAATGTCCCTGGGGTCTTCAATGTACCAATCCCACACAGTACTCCTTGAAAAGGTAGGAAAAATCTCCCACCTTCTACCTAACGTCACCGTTCATCATTTAGACCCTGGAGCAGTAGCTGTCTGTGGACTACACCTCCAGAGATATCTGACAACACAGCCTACAGCCAAACCTCAGATGCATTTCCTTGATGTGAACCAGGGATACAATAGACCCCATACCCACCCTGTCCCTTACACTTTCCTTTCTCTCAGCACCATGCTGCCACCCCCCCACCCACCTGTTAATCAGCTCATATAAAAAGATTCCACTGTAGCAAATGCCTCCCCAGCATATCACACCTAAACACCTATTATTATGGGTTGTACTGTGCCACTTAAAAAATACATTGACATCCTAACCCACGATACCTGTGAATGTGATCTTATTTGAAAATAGAATCTTTGCATAGGTAATCAAGTTAAAATGAGGTTATTAGTCACCAGTATGACTGATGTCCTTAAAGAAGAGAAAACTACCATGTGAACACATGGATGGTACAGGCAGAGAATGGAGTGTTATAGCTGCCAACCAAAAACTGCCAAAGTTTGATAGTCACCTCTAGAAGCTAGGTATGGGCAAGGAAAGATTTTACCCAGAGTCTCATGAGAAACATTGCCCTGGGACCAGTAGTTAGCGTAATGGCTATGTCTCTGGACTCCCATGTAGCCAACCGCAGTTCAAGTCCTGGACCCGGTGGCTTAAACTCACACCAGGCGCATGTGCATGCGTGCCCAAGATCCCAAGAGGAGAATGGAGGAGAGGGGATTGCAGTGTGGCCGTCCCCCATGGAGATGATTTCTCACTTCCTATCTCTCTGTCTTTCTGGCAAGTGCATGTGCCCTATAGCAAAAACCTCTCAAAAAAAGAAAGGAAGGAAGGAAGGAAGGAAGGAAGGAAGGAAGGAAGGAAGGAAGGAAGGAAGGAAGGAAGAAAGAAAGAAACATCGCCCTGCTGATACCTTGATTTTGAAGGTCTTGCCTCCAGAAGTGAACAAATTTCTGTTATAAAACACCAAATTAATGGTGATTTATTACAACTGCTCTATATATCAGGAAACTAATATACCTACTTTGACTGAAGCCAAGCCTCTCTAGCACACCTGTTCCAAGATTATGTAAACCCACTCCATCCCATGGTGCTTCATTTTTCTGACCTATATTCAGTTGGTGGGAAAGTCATGATGCATTCATTTTTGCATAGAAAAACACGTCATGGCTTTCCCAACGACCTAATATTTGCTAACCACAGAAAGTTGAGAGGCAGAGCAGAAAACCCAGCTTACTCTAAAGATAAAGGAGTGAGCTGGGAGACAAACTAATTTTCTGTTACTTTTTCACAATTTGCCAGCATTGTAGGTCAGCAGTCTCATTTATGCTCAGCAGTCTCATTTTTCTAGGAGATAAAAAAAGAAGTTCAAATGAAAGCATGGGGTAGGACCAACCATGTATAGAGAATTGCCCATTCTAACACTTTCAGAGTGATGTGTTCAGATACTGTCTTTATATCAGATCCAGATAGGCTGGGAGGTCTCATCCTTCTCTTGATGTGTGCACAGAGAAACACACATTTTCCATCAAATGCCAAGGTCACCCACAAGTGCTTTGGCAGAGCTGTGTGGAGAAGTTGTACAGCACCTGCCTACATGTGTTTGGCCCCATGCCCTCTCCTTCCTTCCTCTCTGATCAGAAGCACATTTATCTGCAACTTCTTTAAAGTCAGGGAAAAAAGAATCTTTCCTAGACTGTTTCTATTTTTTAAAACCAATTCCAGACCATATACAAAATTTGGGTCGCATTTCAATTATGACATTCTATTACGTGTTATTTTGTTCAGATGGACACAGAGGGAAATTTCACCACAGATAGCCGTTAATATCTGTTGCTGTAAAGCCAACGGTGTTTTCTTTCTTTCTCTTCTTTTCTCTCATTTAAAAAAAAATTTTTTTTCAAGAGAAAAAGGAGCATTCATTAGGAGCTGGGAGTGGGGGGTTGAAGCTGGAGGTGTTTCAGCCCACCCTACCAAGGAGACATGATGTATTTAGCACAAGAATGGTGGGTACTTTGATCAGCTTACTTGCCCTGGTAGTCTTATCAGCCCATCCACAGGTGTCAGTTGCCAGTAAGGGAGAGCTCTGGCTGGAGAATTCTGGCCAAATGTTGCTACAACTACCTCCTTATTTTCTGCCAGGAAATTACCTAAAGGCCACTCAGATGTTGATCTAACATTTCCAGCCTTTATCTTATATTTTTTTTCTTTTTCTTTTTTTTTAAAGATGAGGGAGAGTGGGACAAAAGATTATGGGTGATGGACAGTCTTCTAGAGCTGCTTCAAGCTGAGAAGAGGTGTTGTCTTTTGGGGTGAAGGAGAGGGAAATGGGCCCTCTGAAAGCAGGAGTGAATATTATACCCTCTGGTACAGCAAGAGGTTTTCAGTCTGTTTGGGGGCCAGTTGTTGGTTGGTGTGTCAGATTAAGTAGTTTAGCTCTTTTAGGAGTGAAGGTCCTACAGAAACTAAGAAGAGTTGCAGTGGAGGCAACCAGATGGAGGATAAAAGCAGCATCCTTCTTCTGGAAAGAGGCAGAGACACCCCTCCTTTTTCTGCTGCGAAGAAGTCTAGGCCTGTCCACTTTTGGAGAGTTACAGTGGCCATGGAGTCCACTTGTCTTGAATCTGTAAAAGACTTTGCGATGTTTGGTCTAGGCTTTGCTAAAGGTCAGAGTAAAGAGCCAGAAAGTAGTGAAGAAATGTAGACCAAGGTGCATATTCCCAATGTCAACTTCAAATGAGTAATTATTCTTCACTTTTCATTTATTCCTAAAACATGTACACGTACCACTAATGTAAATAATTTAGAGCCAATTCACAAACAAAAATAAAACATAAGGCCAGTGCTTGGAACTTAGCTCTAAAATAAAAGGCAAGCTCTTCTTCCAACAAAAGGCAACATCTGGGAAGACCCACAGAAAAGCCCAGAACAACTCAACTCCAGAAAACTCTCTTAGCAGTGCCATCCAAAGTATCCAGGCTAAAAATACGCACCCAGGTACTGCTCACAGCAACCATCATTGCAGCAATAGAATTGGAGGATTCAGAGGAAGAAGAGAGAAGGGAACATATAGCTTGCTGCCAGGTTCCAGGCAGAGGTTTCCAGAAGCAAACACACTCAAATTACCAGAAAGCTCCATCCTGCCAAGGGGAGTTTAGACAGCAAAACGCACAGCCTGCTCACTTTTCAAGGGTTCTGTTATCAAAAGCCAGAACAAGCCATGACCCTCAGTGTGCCCTCATGTCAGTCATAATGGCAGATGTGACTTTGACAAGCTGATTGCACTTGGTCATTATAATGGGAAATTTTTCTGAGTCTCTTTAGTGCAGAGGTCAGCAAACTTTTTCTGTAAAGGTTAGATAGTAAATAGTTTAGGTTTTATGAACCATATGCTGTTTCTGTCACAGTTATTCAATTTTGTTGTTGTAATGTAAAAACTGCCACATGCCATACACCTGACTGAACATGACCGTATTCCAATAAACTTTTATTTACAAAAACAGACAGCTGGCTAGATTTGGCTCACAGGCTATAGTTTACCACCCCTGCTTTAGACAATCATCTTGTAGGTCCAACATTCCCCTAGGAATGCTGATCCATAGGTCAACAAGGAGACATGAATAAAAACAAGGACTTCTGAATTAGTGTTATGCTTCTGTACTCACTGACAGAGACTCTGAACGTGACACTCTGGTGGTTTCAAGATGGCTGCAAGTTCACTGAAATGCTTCCCATGGAAGAGGTGAGCCTCTTTTGAATGGGAACAGTCTCTGTGACTGCTTGACTGAGAGTATGGCCTGAAAATGCTATACTGGTTTCCAGACCAATTATCTAAAAGACTGTTCATTTCTACTTCCTGTTTTTTGAACACTTGCTAGTGGAATGTAGCTGCCATGCTGTTAGAAGTTCAAGTAGCCCCTAGTGAAGCTCGCATGGAGAGGAACAAAGGCTCCTGGCCAATACCACCAGCTGAGCTTCCAGCCTGACCCATACAACACCTTCCACAATTTCTTTCACATAGTGTTGTCTACTGTTCTGATGCAGAGGATCCAATGGAATATTCCAAGATCTTGAGAAATGGGAATGCTCCTAAATAGAAGAGCCTGGGTCCCTGAAGAACCAAATGAAACAGAGACACTTCTTTCAACCTCCATCCCCACTAACCCTGCTGGTGTCCAGTGTCATCAATCTGCATTGGGCTATGATGTGAGAGAGAACCTCTATTAACAACCACTGAGCTTTTAGAGAATATTTTATAGCCTCAAAGTTGTCACATCCTAAAAAAGAGGGAAATAAGAGGAATAGGCCACTCTGGACAAGTGTTGTAACAAGATAGTAGGATTCATAAAAAAGGAAGAATTCACAGTATTTCCAAGAGCAAATCAGTAGGGCTCCAAGATTGATTCCCACCATAGGTCAGAGCTTCTGTGTTCTAAGACCTAAATGATATATATGAATTGCTTAAATGGTTGAACCTATTCAACAGTTGAGCTTATATGGAGCTGAATAAATTCACTGGAAAATGGGGCTCTTTCTAGAGCTTTTCTTCAAGAACAAAGGTCCTCAACTCTGAGCTGAGACCGAGAGCTGTGACAGAAACAGTATGGTTCATAGAACCTAAACTATTTACTATCTAACCTTTACAGGAAAAGTTTGCTGACCTCTGTGCTAAAGAGACTCAGAAAAATCTCCCATCGTAAGGACAGTGATAGGATGTCTGGAGAAGGCTGTCTGACCCACAGAAGTAAATAGTGAAAAGGGAAGAAAAAACATAGAAAACAAAATTTTAATGTTCTATGAGTTAGTCTCAGCTCCCCCAACCTGTAAACATATTCAGTAGTTTTAGTCTTCTATTCAAATAAACAAAGCAAACCGATCAAAAGACTAAAGTATAAAGAAGTTTAAAAAATTTTTTTAAGAAAGAAATCCAGGGCCACTCAGAGGCAAGGTTGTTAAGGCAATTGGATCTGACATGGCCGACTACACAATTTGAGTCCTAGATGTGGCAACTTGAAAAACACACAAGGTGTGTGTGCATGCATGTGCAATAATACTGAAAGGAGAAGTGGAGGAGAAGGGATTGCAGCATGGCTGTCCCCCATGGGGTGTGCTTTCTCTCTCTCTCCGATGAATGCACATGCTCTCTAGCAAATAAAAAAAGAAAGAAAGGAAGGAAGAGAAAAAAAGAAATACAAAGGACAAACGTAAATTTTTCACACAGGATAGCATTTTCCAGTTTTGTAAAGATTATAAATTGGGAGCAGCAGTTAGCGTAATGGCTATGTGGCTGGACTCCCATGTGGTCGACCGCGGTTTGAGTCCCGGACCTGGTGGCTTAAACTCACGCCAGGCGCGTGTGCGTGCGTGCCCAAGATCCCAAGAGGAGAATGGAGGAGAAGGGATTGCAGCATGGCCATACCCCCTGGGGGGTGATTTCTTCCTTTCTGTCTCTCTGTCTCTGTCTGTCTGGCGAGCACACGCGCCCTATGGCAAAAAACTCTAAAAAAAAAAAAGAAAAAAAGATTATAAATTCAGCTCAACACTAATACAAAATGAGAGGATTCTGATCTCAGACCTTTGTTCTTAGTGATAGGGGTGACTGATCATGACCGTGTTTGTAATCCTCCCTTTTTACCTGCTGCTAGTTGGGAAGCCAGAGATTTACCTTGGATTTCCATGGAGTGGAAATGACAGAAAAATCTCAGAGAAACTTCAAAGGTTCCCTCACTCAAACCAGCCCTGGAGTTAATCCCTTAAAGCCTCCTTGGCTTTGGCTTTGGTAGGGCACAGGAGGGCCAGTGAGAGATTAGCAAAAATAGAAGTCTTTGTTCATACTCCCTGTCTCAAACCAACATGAATTCAGAATTACAGCCTAGACAGTTGGCACATACTGGCACTTGGACTCAGGTAGATTAACTTCTAGGAGATTTGTTCTCAGTAATTTTTATTTTCAAATAGTTAGGAAGTGCTTCAAAGTCACAGCTACAATTTATGAACTTTTCTAAAATAAAAATAATAATACAGATTGGGCATCTGTGCAGATGGCAATTGCCAACAGAGACAAGAGAAGAAGCCTTTAAATAAAACCTGTCCCACTTACGCTTTGCTCCATACACATTGCCATATTCTTGCATGGAATCCTCCACCCCTCCACCCACCTTTTCACTAGATTTGTTTCTTTAAAATTCTCCTTACACTTACTGCTTCCTCTACCACACTCAGTAACTAGTCTCTCCTCAGGTATCCTGAGAAGACTGCAATAAGAATGTTTTTTATAAAAAATAGAAAATTAATAATCCTTTAAAAGTCATCCGTGAGCTTAATAAGTAAAACGAGAAGCACTACCATAGATGTTTAAAGTGATATAAATACTGGAGCCAGCAAATGGAGTAACAGTTACATTGCTGGAATCCCACATGGCCGACTGTGGTTCGAGTCCTGGACCTGGTGACTTAAAACTCATGTCAGGCACATGTGCATGTGTACCCAAAATCCCGGGAGGAGAATGGAAAAGGGAATTCAGCATAGCCATCTGCCTTCCCTCCCCCATAGGGGGGGGAGGAATTTCTCACTTTCCCTCTCACTGTCTCTGACTGTCTCTCTGGCAAGCGCACATCCCCTAAGGCAAAAACCTCTTTAAAAAAATGATGTAAATACTTGTCCTGAACCCAATGAGGTCATCATCCTTCACGCAAGAACAAAGAGACAAAATATGGCAATGAACGCAAATATAGGCTCTTGGAACTGGAAAATTCCAAGGTATTATCTAACTCGACCAAGTCACTTTTCAGATGGAGAAAGCAGTAGAACCATCTCCAGGTTGTTTCCCAGTTCCCAGTCCAGTGCCACCCCGGTATTTCCCATTTCCCCTAGTTAATCTTTCTGCCATGTCAACCACCCTAGGTCTGCTGTCTTCAACGGGATACAAACCAGCTCAGCACTTTACCCCCTAATCATGGTAAACACTCCTATAAATCTTTTGTAGTTTTATGTAAAACTGCACTAAAATTTTTCATGAAATGTCACTGAAATAGAAACAATAAATTATCATACTCTTTTGAGTTAGGCGACCCATCCTAAACAGCTAAGTAGATCTCTAAAGAAAACCCATGATAATACCTTTAACAAAGCAAATTGTGTGTTCTCAATTTATCTAACATATCACTGACCATTGCTGTTTATATGTTAGTTGTTCTTTTTTTTTTTCAAAAAATAACTATTTTATTTAACTTTATTTATTATTATTATCATTATTTTTTTTCCAGTTTGATCTGAGAGAGATAAAGAGAGGAAGTGAGAAAGCAAGACACCAGGTCTGAGACCTGAACCGTGGTCGGCCATGTGTGAGTTCAGCGCCTTTAACCACTACGTCACTCGCCGGCCCAGATATATGTTCTTAAGAATCTTTTCCTAACAGGGAACCAGCAGTTAGCGTAATGGCTATGTCGCTGGACTCCCACATAGTCGACCGCGGTTTCAACCACCCTAGGTCTGCTGTCTTCAACGGGATACAAACCAGCTCAGCACTTTACCCCCTAATCATGGTAAACACTCCTATAAATCTTTTGTAGTTTTATGTAAAACTGCACTAAAATTTTTCATGAAATGTCACTGAAATAGAAACAATAAATTATCATACTCTTTTGAGTTAGGCGACCCATCCTAAACAGCTAAGTAGATCTCTAAAGAAAACCCATGATAATACCTTTAACAAAGCAAATTGTGTGTTCTCAATTTATCTAACATATCACTGACCATTGCTGTTTATATGTTAGTTGTTCTTTTTTTTTTTCAAAAAATAACTATTTTATTTAACTTTATTTATTATTATTATCATTATTTTTTTTCCAGTTTGATCTGAGAGAGATAAAGAGAGAGAGGAAGTGAGAAAGCAAGACACCAGGTCTGAGACCTGAACCGTGGTCGGCCATGTGTGAGTTCAGCGCCTTTAACCACTACGTCACTCGCCGGCCCAGATATATGTTCTTAAGAATCTTTTCCTAACAGGGAACCAGCAGTTAGCGTAATGGCTATGTCGCTGGACTCCCACATAGTCGACCGTGGTTCGTGTCCCGGACCCGGTGGCTTAAAACTCACGCCGGGCGTGTGTGCATGCATGCCCAAGATCCCGAGAGGACAATGGAGGAGAAGGGATTGCGGCGTGACCATCCCCCCTGGGGGGTGATTTCTTGCTTTCTGTCTCTATGTCTCTCTCTGTCTGTCTGGCGAGCGCATGTGCCCTACAGTGAAAATCTCTCCAAAAAAAAAAAGAATCTTTTCCTAACTGCAGATCCAGTAAAGAAGTGGCTCCATGTTATAGAGAATGAAGTATTAGCCACCACAAAGGATAGCCTAACACAAAACCCAGGGTGAGACCACTGAGCCTACTTGTCACTGCGCAGGACCCTATTCCAACTTTCCCTCCCTTTTTAAAAAATAATTATTTCATATTCATTCACTGTGTATCATTACAGCATACAAAATGAATTTTCTCATCCAGAATACACTGAATATTGGCCCAGTCAAAGATATTACCATACCTATTATCTTCAACAGATAACTTTCTATTTTGTGTTTCTTCACTGTTTTACTTCTCTCCTTTTTTTCCCCTTGACTCCCTCTCACCGTCTGCCTGTTCCCACCCTCCCACAGTGTCTGTGGTACCACAGCTGCTCTCCAAGCCTTTACATTGTCTAATATTTCAGTTTCTGCCGTAGAGTGCAGACATTTGGTACGCAAGCCAGAAAGTGAAATTGGGGCATTGTAAGTCCCCACTTATTCCAACTTTATTCACAAAATGGGATTTGCATAACCTGTAACCTATCAAGAGGCATGTATATCTGGCCTATAAGATATGGTGGCATGGACTGAGAATGAATAAGAGAGTGATACGATTTAGATATTTTCATTGTACAATCTCTGAACTCTATGTTCAATTTTACTAACATAGTAAAACACCATGTAAAATATAGACCTAACTTTATTTTGGATCACACTGACTGACCATAGAGCAACTAAGCCATAAATTAATTTAAAACTTCAGAGAGAAGTTAACTAGCCCCTAATCAACTGCCAATATAGTTTATTCCAACTTCATTGAAGTGGCACTTTAGAAGTAATGTAGATCAACTGAAAAATGTGAATCATCCTTAGTTAGTATACAACATTAAAAGAAAAATGGGGGACTAGCAGTTAGCGTAATGGCTATGTCGCTGGACTCCCATGTAGTCGACCATGGTTCGCATCCTGGACCCGGTGGCTTAAAACTCACACTGGGTGCATGTGCGTGCATGCCCAAAATCCCAAGAGGAGAATGGAGGAGAAGGGATTGAGGCATGGCCATCACCCTGGGGAGGGGCGATTTCTCACTTTCTATCTCTCTGTCTCTGTCTGTCTAGTGAGTGCATGCACCCTATAGCAAATACCTCTCAAAATAAAAAAAATGGGAGGCCAGCAGGTGGCATGAGGGCACTGAACTCCCACATGGCTGACCGTGGTTTGAGTCCCAGACCTGGCAGTTTGCTTTTTCTCACTTTCCCTCTTTCTCATTCTCTCCCATTTTGTTCCTCTCTGGTCAAATTTAAATTAAAAAAATCAATGAATAAATAAAGTTAGTTAAAATAATTCTTTTTTTTTTTTGAATGGTTTTTGCTATAAGGCATGTGTGCTCTCCAGAAATACAGAGAGAGACAGAGAGACAGAAAGCGAGAAATCACCCCCCAGGGGGCATGGCTATGCCACAATCCCTTCTCCTTCATTCTCCTCTCAGGATCTTTGGCACATATGCACATGGGCCAGCATGGGTTTAAGCCACCAGGTCCAGGACTCGAACTGCAGTCGATTACATGGGAGTCCATTGACATAGCCATTACACCAACTGCTGGTCCCAGTTAAAATAATTCTTTTTTTAAAAAAAAAAGTACTAGGCCAGCAGGTGGCATAATGATTAAGGTGCTAGACTTCCACATGGGCAACCGTGGTTCAAGTTTTAAGTTTACAGCTTGAAAATCATGCCAGTATGTGTACATGTGTGCCCAAAATCTCACGAAGATAATGGAAGAGAAAGAATTGTGGGGAAGCCAACCCATGGGAGGTGATTTCTCATTTTCCCTATTTCAGTCTCTCTCCAGCAAGTGCAAGCACTTAATGGCAAATCAAACAAAAGAATAATGCTTTCCTTATTCCAAAACTGTCTACTAGTCGGAAAGTCCATGACAAAGTAGGAAAGTTAAACTGGCCTTTGAGAACGACAACCTGCAGGCGATCATGGGACGAGTCACTTATTGAGTTGCTTCTAGTTGTCCAGCCCCTGGAACCCTGGTAAATACAGAGCTGCCTCTAGCTCCTTGGTTTCCAAAGCTGGCTACATTATAGTAGCTTGAGGAAAATTTTTAAAAATATTCATGAGCAGCCCCAACCCAGATTAATTAAATTAAATGTCTCAGGGTGAGTCCTGGCATCTTTAGTTTTTAAAAGCTCTTCAGAAGCTTCTAACATGCAGCTGGAGTTGAGGACCCCTGTGTCTCCTCTGGAAACCCTCCAAGGTCCACAATAATCAACTGGGAGAAGAGCAGCACCCAGATGGTTACGAAGTAATTAAAGGCAGCTGCCCTAGCCGTTGTGGG